>NW_016827299.1:775532-789937 GCF_001698545.2 Rhinopithecus bieti
ACCGTGTTCGCCAGGATGGTCTCGATTTCCTGACCTCGTGATCCGCCCGTCTCGGCCTCCCAAAGTGCTGGGATTACAGGCTTGAGCCACCGCGCCCGGCCCCTAATTTTTTTTTTTCCTTTCTGTTTCAGTCCCATTAGGTTACCACATTGTATTTAGCTGCCACATCCCTTTAGGCCCCTCTTGGTTGTGACAGTTTTTTAGATTTTACTTGTTTTTGATGACATGTTAGGATGTTCCTGTACTGGAATTTACCTGATGTTTTTCTTATAATTAGTCTGGGGTTATGAGTTTTGGTGAGGAAGATCACAAATGTAAAGTGACATTTTTATCACATCATATCCAGGGTACATACCACCACCATGACTTAGCACTGCTTACATTGACTAGTCATCTGAGGAAGTAATGCTTTTCACTAAAGGTTTCTCCATTGTAGAGTTTATTTTTCCCTCCCCTACTGTCTACACTCTTTCCATACTATGTACTCTTTGGAAGAAAATTACTATGCACAATCTACACTTAAGAAGTAATATCTTCCTTAAGAATGAAATATTTAGATATTTGAAATTATTATGTATGGAAACTTTAGCTCCTCTCCCTCATGTATTTATTTATTAAATACTTCATTTGTTTATATTAGTATGCACTAATGGATATATATTTTATACTTTAGGCTATATAATCCAGTACTACTTTATCATTTTTTTTTTTGCTTCAGTTATTTCAGCTTTGTTTCCTGGGAGCTGTTTCAGTGGGTTCTGTGCCCCTTTGACATACCCTCTCAATCTGGTAGTATTTTTGTTTGTTTGCTTGTTTGTTGAGCACTTTCTTACTTTCTGGCACCATAAGTGGTTCCATGCCCATTTTATATTTTTTTTAATCTCAGTCCTGGAATCAGCCATTTCTCTAAGAAGTCCTAGTTCCTTTTGTTGGACAGTGATAATGGAAACCAAGATTTGGGTAATGTACTAGAGGTGCTCAGTGTTACTGGTGTGGTATTTCTTTTACGTACTCTCAGTTGACCAAAGCAAGAAATGTTTGTGTACTAGCCCATGTATGTACACACATCTTTACATATAAAATTTATTTTTTATTATATATAATAAAATATTTTATATATATATATATAAACCATCTGTATCCATATAAATTTAGACATGGGTCTTATTGATGTCTCCAACTGGAATCCATTACCACATGGATCATTCTGGCCTCCTTCACTTGCTTATCTATGAATTCCCACTCTAGTAGTGAGAAAATGGCTCTCACCATTCACCGTCCATATACTTACATGTTGAATTCCAGTATGCATGTACAGAAGTATTAGAATTGTTAACATTTACATGAGAAACAGCTTTATCACCTCGAGTTTAATGCTTAATTGCAGTTCCTTTTGGCTCTCATCTTAATAGACTATACCCATTTTCAAAGTTACTTAGATCAGCATCTCTTCCCTCCCACCTCCTTCATTTCATATATTTGTAATGTAGTTAGATTCTCTTGTCATAGTCTCAATTATTTGTATGGTAAGATAAATTCTATTTAGGGGTGAGAGTTTCGTGATGAGGAGTCAAATTTTAAATAACTGCATATCAATCATGTAACGATAAATGAGAGTTACCTTGTCCATTTTCTGTTCTTATTCTAAATTTTCTTTCATAGCTACTCATTTAATATGGTGATTGTCATCTATTGCTAAGTTTGTTCTAGTACTAATATATTAAAACTAGCAAAAACTCCTAAAATGTTTTAATTGATTTAGATTAATATGCATATTTTTATTTCATCTTTCAAATCTTTATTTTATGCAGCATAAGAATTCAGGCAGCACTGAAGCCCGAGCTTCTTAGCATGAGGATAGTATGAGATGGAAATAAATCCTGGAAAACTGACCCTGTGGAATTAATCTTTAATTCTCCCAAGTTTATAGTAATAACCACAGAATGTGATGGGGCTGTCACTTGCAGAATTAAGTCTTCAGAACAGTTGAGAGGAATAGTGGTATCAGAATCTGGGTGCTTTGGTGGAATCTTGAAAGTAGGGAAGCTTGCCTTTCCACCTGGGAGTGCTGCTGAGTATCTAGCTCTGATTGCTTTCTATGAATTGTAGACTTATCTTTCACTTGCATTAAGTAACTCGTTTCTTTTTACTTTATCTGATAGTATTTCCCTGTTAATCACAACACTGTCAAGTTGTAATAACAATCACATGTTTTATTATGTGGCTTCAATCGTAACACTTCACTTTTTAAAACATTTCCCCTTCATTCTGAGAGTCACTCTTTATACTTTTTACAGTTCAGTCATAGCTTATTTTCATCTGTAATTTCACTCTTCTCTCTATGCATGTAGCCATGGAAACCATCACAAAATGCCTGCATTTTACAAATCATGGTATAAATTACAGACCATTACAATTGTTATGTTACTGTTCTCTTAAGAGTGCTGCATTTTCACCTGTGACAAGGGTTATGACTGCTATTAATTCCAAAAGGATTTGTGGTAGTTTGGTGTAGGAGTAGGTCGGTTATGCTGTGGTCTTCCCCTCAATTAATGTCACGGTGAGATAAGTCATTATTGGATAATTTTAATAGCTGCTTTTACATTTACTGTGAAAGACTATATCTCTGATTAAGGTTCCTGATTCTGTTCTAATTTTCCATTAAATAGTAAACTTCACAAAATTCTCTTCAGAAATGCAGTTCTACATATCTGTGAAATACTTTCTGCCAGGTACTGTGACAGGCATTACAGGGAATAATCTCAAAGATCAATGGAGAAAATGAATAAACTGTGCAAATTAATATAACAGAGATGAATATAGACTATTTGTTAGTCAAGGACCAATGAAGAAAATAGAAAACACTCTAGGTATTTAAGACAGGGAATTTAATGAAAGAAACTGGTTATCCAGTTGATGAAAGAGACTGAGAAGCCAACTCAGGGACAATGAAGCAATCCAGAGATCGGCAAGAACTAAAAGCTGCTACCAACTCTGGGCTGGAGGGACAAAAATAAACAGTGGTACTGGAGCCCAGAGACTTAACTCAGTTACCGGGCCGTTGGGTGAAAGATAGAATCATAGAGAGCTGGTCTGGCAGGGGCTAAAACCATGGAAGGAACACAGCATCTGCCAGAGACCCTCATAATACAGATAGAGAGGGAAAACATCCTGGATTTTCTCTTTTTCCTTAGCTCCAATCTCCCATTAGTGATTTCCTAGAATCTTCTGACAGGGAGCCTGGTAAATGCAAACTGCAGGGATCAGCCCCCACTAGGACACGAGAGAGCAGCAGAAGAGCAAGGAATGAATGTGAAGGCCAGCAGACCCTGCACTGATAGAGATGTCCACTGAAAATCCAAAACAGGGAGAATTGAGAAAAGAGTACTGCACATTTTTCTCACATGCTAAACTGGCTTTATTCTGTATTTGAACTGCATCCTCAAATACATTGACTAATTTTCACTTCATTGGAAAGACAAATTTTGAAAATAGGTGATAACTCCCATAATGTATTGACTTGTCAACTTGGTCTCTGTAACTTCCTGCAGACATCTTCCCTACTTTTGACCCTAGTCCCTAGCTTCAAACAGAACAGAACAAGATAAAACAATGCTCCAAACACCTCCCATACCATAACATTTTCTTTATATGGGTAAACGTTATTTGTAATCTTAAGGGCTATTTCTGTTCAAAACAAAAACAACCTGTTTTGATAAAACTTTGATAAAAGTCCATAATAACAAGCAATAGAGAAAGGACTCCCTATTCAATAAATGGTGCTGGGATAACTGATTACCCAAATGCAGATTTGAAACCGAACCCCTTTTATTCACCATATACAAAAATCAATGTAAGATAGATTAAAGACTTTAAATTTAAAACCCCAAACTTTAAGCACTCTAAAAGAAAACCTAGGAAATACCATTCACAACATTGGAGACTTCACAATGAAGACTCCAAAAGCAATTGCAACAAAAACAAAAATTGACAATTGGGATATAATTCATCTAAAGAGCTTCTGCAGATCAAAAGAAACTATCAGCATAGTAAACAGACAGTCTACAGAATGGGAGAAAATGTTTGGAAACTATGCATTCACCAAAAGTCTAATATCCAGAATCTATAAGAAACTTAAAAAATCAAAAAGCAAAAAACAAACAGTCACAATAAAAAGTAGACAAAGGACATGAACAGAAACTTATTAAAAGAAGACATACCCGTGGCCAACAAGCATATGAAAAAATGCTCAGTATCACTTATCTTTGGGAAAATGCAGCAAAACCACAAGATACCATCTCACACTAATCAGGATGGCTATTATTAAAAAGTCAAAAAATATTATATGCTGTTGAGGTTGCAGAGCAAAGGGAACACATAGCACTACTAGTAGGAATGTAGATTAGTTCAGCCACTGTGGACAGCAGTCTGGAACTTTCTCAAGGAACTTAAAATAAAACTATTATTTGACACAGTAATCCCATAACTTGGTATATACCCAAAGGAATATAAATCATTCTACCATAAAGATACATGCACACATATGTTTATCACAGCACTATTCACAATAGCAAAGACATGTAATCAACCTAAATGCCTATCGATGGTGGATTGGATAAAGAAAATGTGGCATATATACACCATGGGATACCATACAGCCATAAAAACATAGCAAAATCATGTTCTTTGCCACAATATGTATGCAGCTGGAGGCCATTATACTAAGCAAACTAATGCAGGAAGAGAAAACCAAATACTGCTTGTTCTTACTTATAAGTGGGAGGTAAACATTGAGCACAAATTGATACAAAGAAAGAAACAATAGACACCGGGGCCTTCTTGAAGTCAGAGGGTGGGAGGAGGGTGAGGACTGATGAACTACCTATTGGATATTATGCTGATTACCTGGGTGACAAAATTATCTGTACACCAAACCCCATGACACACAATTTACCCATGTAACAAACCTGCACATGTACCTTTTGAATCTAAAATAAAAGTGGGAATGGAATAAAAAACAAAACAAAACAAAACAAAACCAGAGTTGGTCATGGATCACTTGATAAATTCCCATACTTAGGCAAGTTATTTCATATTATATGGGACTATTTTATTTGTATATAAAAGAACATGCTTAACCAGACAAAGTTGTATAAATATACACACACAGATAGCTGGGTTTATGAGGACAAAAGCAAACAGTCTGTTGAAATATGTTTGGAAAAGATAATTACACACACTCCTATACATACTGTATGCTTAGAAGATAGAAATAAATGTGGATACATCTCATGGCTTATATTTAGTTCTTTACTTTGTACTTTCTGTCCATGTCACTCTTCAGAGATTTTGCCCTCTGCTGTGGATTCCATTATCACATTTGTGCAGACATTTTTCTAAATATGCATTTTCAGTTTTGAATTCACTCCATTGTTCTCATGCGGTATCCTTAGTTAAATGCTACCATCTCATTGTTTGCATGTTCTGTATCATTTCAAAGAAAACACTTTAGTATCAGTAAGGGTTCAGGCAGGTAACAGATGGCAGTTAATTGAAGACATTTAATGAATAAACTATCCACAAAAATATAGGCCAGATTAAAGAAATTTAAAAAATAGTGATACATCCAGGGACTAGCAATATCAAGAAACTTTACCACTCCAAGGCCTGAATGTCTGGAGAAGAGACTGGTTACCAGAACCTGGAGAGAACAAAATATATGAAAGAAGGACTTCCTGAGAAAATCTGTGGTCATGGGTGAAGGATGCAGCCCTTGCTAAACTACGGTTCAACTTGTGGGAAGCAGGTTGGGGTGGGGGACATATACTGGCCTCTGTTTCTACCTGGTCTCTTATTTCCTCTCACTGTCTCGCCTCTGGGCCTCTCATTAGCTAAATCTAACAGGAATCAGAGAGTAAGGGAACACCGAGTGTTGCAAATCATATCATTCAGCCTCCTCCTGGAGCACAGGTAGGGCTAGAGAAGAGCAGAGAGTAGGTATGGAGGTACAAATGGAGAATAACCAGCACAAAATCTAGTGAGCTGGATAGCTCATTCTCTTCCCTCAATAAGCTTCCTTTCCAAATTTCCTTAATTTTACTAATATTGTACATAACAACCATAGTTTTAAGCTTCTTAAGGTGCTTTAAAGCTGTTGGAAATGGCTAATGAACAAAATAGAAGATTTTTTAAAAAAGAACATTTTTATTATTTAATTAGATCCAGGCTAGATGATATAATACTAAGGCCTGTATCAAGACCTTATATTTGGATGTAAAATCTTTGGTAGTGAAAAAACAACTCAGAATTGTTAAGGCAATGTAATATTTTTGAAAGTTTTGAATCCATGGTGAAGCAGAGATCAGTGGAGGGACATGATTTTAAAGTTTAGGAGTGGTGCGGATGTTGGGCTCCACCCATTTTCGAGAAAGCACTTGGTAATTGTCCTTGGGAACTGACACAAACAGTTCATAGACAGAGTTGACCAATAATGAAAATGAGGCTGATGTGGAATTTGGCTTATACGTAGTCTTTTTTGACAAACATCACATGAAATACTTTATAATTATCTGCTCCATTATGTAGATTTCAACTTGTGGTCTTCTCAATCAGTTTAGGTGTTTTTCTTCCTCTGTGTGGCACCAAAGCTTCAGAGAGATCTAATGTGAAGCTAAAGTCCTGATTATTTTTCAGGAACACTCCCTGATTTCCTTACATTTTTTTCTTTATATTTGACAACATGAGATTCCAGTGAATTGCTGGTTTTTGGGAAAGTGTGTAATTTTATGATAACCTAGAGAGCTGTGAATATTAGCTAAATCTTTTATAGATTTGGCTACAAAACAGAAAACAGAAAATAGCCTTCTTTTTGTGTTATGGTTAGAATGATGTTTTACAAACTACAGTTTGCTACAGGGAGATTCATTGATTGCCCCATCTATGAAATTCTGTATGCTTTAAAGTCTTAATTGGTACCAAATCGCGAGGTACTAAAAATAATTGAAAAAATAAAATTATAAGCTTTGCTATGTAATGATTTTATTGGTACTAGGACCATGGGATTTAAAAAACTAAATTAATATATTTATACCATTATCCTTCCAATGTGTATGCCTAATACATAAAGTAAACTGAATTATTGTTTATTGAGCATTAAAAACTTAAAAATTTTTATTGAAATATAAGTGCAAAATAGGATGCAAAATATGAGTATAGCCCAATGAATATAAACATCACACACATATGTTACCATTTCCAGGTCTAGAACAGAACATTGACGGCAGCCCAACCCAAACCCCATATCCTTAATTTCTCTTCTCAATCATTACCTTCTCCATCCTCCCCAAAGGCAACCAGTGTCCTCACATCCAACCTAATAGCAGAGTGTATTTTTAACTTTAGATATGTGAAATTTTGCACATATACTCCTGTGTCTGGCTTCTTTTGCTCACCACTTGATTGTTAAATATATGACAACTTATGCTTTCTAATGTTAATGGTCTTTGGGTTGTTTTCAGTTTTTGGCAATCATGCTGTGGACAGTCTCAAACAAGTCTTTTGGTTCATCATGTTTACAGATTTGTGTTGGGTTTATAACCAGGAGTAGTATTACTGGTTAAGAGTTCATGCACATGTTCAACTTTAATAATAACATTGAAATGTTTTCCAGAGTGGTTGTACCAATTTACATATCACCAGTAGTCTATCAGAGGTTCATTGTTCCATAGCTTTGGCAATACTTGCTATTGCGTATTTTTATAATATTATCTCTTTTGGTGGGTATATGTTATTCCATGGTTACTAAAGAGCCTTGTCACCTATTCCTGTACTCGGCCATTTGGATATTCTATTTTGTGAAATGTCTAAGTCTATTAATCCCTTTAAACAGGTTTCCTAAATTTTTAAATCTAATGTTCTATAGTTTCCATGCAGAAATTATGCACCTTTTAAATAAAATGTTCTATATGTATTTGGTATTTTGATAGAGTTATAAATAATGCTTTCTACAATCTTGGTTTACAGATATACAATTGACTAATGAATATCGATCTTACTAAAATCATTTATTAATTCTAATAATGTATTGTAATTTCCTTTGGGAAGTTTTCCTATATAATCAAAATTTTATAGGAAATTTTAATTTTATTTCCAATACATAAAATTTTAATTCTTTTCTGTCTGATGGCACTGGTTGGATCTCTAGTAAAATGTTAAAAATGGTGGTGATGGAAGACATTCTCATATCGTTTTCATTAGGGACAAAGCTGTAAACATTTCATTACTAAACGTGATGTTTGGTAAAGGTTCTTTTGTAAGTGCCCTCTACAAATTTAAATATACTATCTTATATTTCTCTTTAGCTGAGGGGTTATATCATAATTAGATGTTTATTTTATTAAATACTTTCACTGCAACTATTGAGATGATTATATGATTTTCTTTCTTTTCATTCAGTTAATGGGGTAAATTATATTGAGTAGTTTTTTAATATTACATCAGCTTTTATTCCAGGACCAAATATGAACTGGTTATAGTATATTAACTTTTCTATATTTTCTAAATTTTGTTTGTTAATATTTATTTAGAAAATTTTGCATATATGTTTATGATTGATATTACCATAATTTGGTTTTATTGATTTCATCTATTGTAGATTTGGCCTAAATTTCTTTAATTTCAACATTATTCATATTATTTCCTTTTGTCTATGCTGTTTGTATTTATAACTGTTCTATCATTAACTTTTTGATATTTAGGCCATTTGCTTTCAGCTCTTCCTGTTTTTAATATATGTGGCTATTCATTGGTCTCTTGGCACAATTTCTGTTGCACTCCATGCAATTATGCTAGAAAACAGTAGCTATTAGAAAATCACTATTGTTTTCTAGTACAATTGCATATTCTAATTCTTCATACGTTTTAACCCACAAAATCATTATTGTTTTAAGTAGTCAATAGTAATTTAGCTTTCTCTAAATACTTACCATTTTTATTGTTTTGTGTTTTTCCTTTAATTACTGATCTCAGTGTTGAATTATTTTCATTCTGACTGAAGATCTTTTAACATTTCTTACATTGTGAGTCTGCTGGGAAACACACGTACAAAACGTACATGCAAAAAGTCCCCACTGGGGACTTTTACTTTATCTTTATCCAAGAACAATATTTGTATTGGTGTTTGAATATTAGGCTGGCAGTTATTTTCCTGCAATATTTTGAAAATGCAATTGCATTTTCTTCTGACTTTGTTTTTGTTAGGAAGTCAGCTGTCAATCGAGTTGTTGCTCCATGTGGCCCTTTCCCCCCTTTTCTGGCTGCTTTTCTTAAACTTTTATTTTTGTCTTTAGTTTTCAGCAGTTTTACTATGATATACTTAGCTGTAGATGTCTTTTGATTTACCCTGCTTGGGGTTTGTAGTGCCTGTAGAATCTTGGGACTTGAAGCATAATGCTTTTGGTTGTTTTGAAAATTTTAGCTATTAGATTTATTTTTTCTATACTCTTCTGATTTTTCACTCTTTGGTGGTATGAGTTACATATACAGTGACTTCTTATTCTAGCTCTTATGTTTCTTATCATTTCGTCTTTTTTTCCCACCATTTTGTTTTATGGGTTCTGTTGTAAATATTGTCTTCAGAGCTATCTTTCAGGTTACTAATTCACTCTGTAGATACCTTGTCTAACCTGATGTTAATCCATCCATTGAGTTTTAATTTTGATTACTATATTTTCAGTTATCAAATTTTATTCAATTGTTTTAATCACTCTAAATTACTTGCTAAAACTATCAAGCTTTAAAAAATATCTCTGAATATATTATATAATAGCAATAATCTGAAACCGAGGTAAGAGTTTGTATGTCAATAGAGAGTTCGAGTTTTCTTTTGGCAGATGACTTGGAGATGCAGCAATTTCGAATGCCTTTAATCCAACTGAGAAGAGGAAATTTTTGAAACTTGACAGCAGGTCCCACAGGGCAGGTCTGTTTTTTTTCTTACTATTATTACAGGGTGTCAAAAAGAGGAGTGTTTAGCAAGGCTACCTCTTTTATATTTTTCCCTCTAGTCAGCCTCTGAGAGGCTAACAAAAAAAGTCTGTGCTAAGCTTTTAACCTTTCAGCTGTCTCTTCAGTAATTAAAGATTCTGGCATTGAAAAAGTGATCCCAGATACTTGGCTCGCCACTCTAGGTTTCCTTCTCATACATAGTGAGCTTTATGACTTTTTACCTTGTTAGTCCACTGACGCCTTTAATCAGATTTTTTTACATGTTGTCTAATTTTCAAGGCCTTGACTTGTCCATCATTACTCACTAATCAAATACTAATAACTGTTAATAATTATATTTTAAATTAAACAAGAAATTATTAAAGAAAAAGCAAAAAAACTTTCAATACAAGATGTATGCATAGATGAGAGGATATATAACAGTACTAAACTCTCTGTTCAATTGCAAAATAGTCAAGATCTATTGGGTTTAATAAAATATGTTAATCTATGTAAAGACTCCGTGACTTGGTAAATAGACCAATGCTGCTCTTTATAATAAAGATGAACCACTTGTCTTAATTTTTTAAAAACTTTATTTATAGTTCTGTATTTATTCAAAGATACATCCTTTTTATTCTACTGCTATTACACAAATTTATATCTTTATTTCCCCAAAATGGTTAATTGCTAATTGGCCTTCTTGCCTTTAGTCTCTGACTGTGTCTTAGTCTCTCCTCACACATTCAATCATATAGTCTAACATGCGTATAATAGCTTTATTTATAGGTACAACATAGAACAATAAAAAAGGACACATTAGAATAATGAGAGTAAAAGTCACTATATCATAGTAGCCCTATGGTTGTGGGGTGGAGCAGGATGTGGAGAGGGGCAGTTACTTCTCTAATAATTAATTACAGGAAAAACAGCTGTCTGTCTCAATAAATACAAAGCCAAAAAAATTAAGGTAGAGTGTCACTTTAGACTGAGCAAAAAGGAACAAGGAGCTTGCATCTATGAATAATAATTATGTGCCAATAACTTTATGCATACATTATTTGTTTTAATCTTCACTACCTTGTGAAAAGGATTGTAATCCATGGTTTACAGATTGTATTTGTCTGGTTTTCACATGAGAAAATGCACCAAAGTTGAAAAACTTGCTTTAGTGTGATACAGCTAGGAACAGTCTTAGTTGAGTTTCAGTGCATGCCTAATTGACTTTAAGGAGTGTGTTCTTGTGCTATGCCATACATTTCCTCCTAATAACAATAAATGAATGAACAAACAACTCCAAAGAAAGTTGTTTCCTAATTCATCATTTACTCTTTTGCATTTACCTCAAGTTCCTCCTTCACACGATGTACCACCTAACAGTTCTATTTCCATTTGAGGAACTCACATAGAAATTTCATAGATTATGTCAGCGAATTTTTATTACATAAATTTTAAATCTTTGTATAATTAACAGTTTACTCAGTTTGGTGTTATTAAAGTTGTTTATATTTCATAAAGAGAAAGTGAATTAAATGGCTATGATTTGTTTATTTAATAGACAGGGTCTCATTCTGTTGGTGAGGCTAGGGTGCAGTGGCATGATCATAGCTCGTGGCAACCTCGAACTCCTGGGCTCAAGTTATCCTCCTACTTCAGCCTCCCAAAGTGCTGAGATTATAGGCATTAACCACTGTTCCTTGCCTATTTAATGGTTTTTGAGTTTCAGTTGTTTTCTTAGCATACCATGCCTGAACCTTGGTTACTATTTAAGTTAAAGGATGTGATGGTAAACACAGAAAAAGCTGACATATTTAAATCTACCATTTTATTGTTAGTTTTCTACTCATATCATTTTTTGATTCCATTTTATTCATTCATTCATCTTTTTCTTACTGTGTTCTCAAATCTTAAGCATCCTACTATTCAGTGCACATTAGTAACTCTTTCCCTTCTGGCTAGTGGGATTCACAAATAGTCTTCTGCTGTTTTACTACTGAGGAGGTAAATCAGGCATTTTAGATAATCTTAGATGGTGACTTTCAATAATATCTGTCTTGTATCTGTCATCGGCATTAGGGAGACACTACGGATAGATGAATGAAACCTAGGAATAGAAAATATTAGAGCACCAAATGCTATAGAGACTCAAATCAAACAAAGCCCAAAGAATGTTCATTGCTCTTCTGTTTCATTTTCAAGGGGATGTAGAGCATCTGATGAGCTTATGTCATATAGGATTCAAGAGACAGAGCTGGTACAGGCTATGGGTTAAAAGATTTAGTAGAAACAAGGCAACCAAAGGATACATTTGAATCAAGCCAGCAGTCAAGATTACAGAAGTGGTACAAAGCATTACATAAGAGGGGACCTCGTGAATCTTTTCACAGGAAACATGGTGGGAACAAAGAGTTTGGAAAGAAGCATAAGCAGGTTGAAGTAAAGTGACCTGAATATAGCTGTTAGCATAGTACCTGATACATCATAGAAAGTTATTACAGAAAAACACACAACTGTGTGTATTCTTGATACCATGAATGAGTGCGTTTTAGCCTTATTTGTACCCTGAGTGATGCTTGACAGTTTTTCTATGTCTCTCTTAGATTCTAGTTCTCTCTCTTTGACACACACACACACACACACACACACACACACACACACACACCCCAGACCCTCAGCTGGGAACTCCTTAAACTTTATCTCTTTTATCTAAAAGCTCCTCTAAATCTTCATTTACTAAAATCTCCTTTCCTCAGTTTTCTAGAATAAAAAGTATTCTTCCTTAACTGGACTCTTGATCTCATTTCTTACCAATTTACTTGATATTTTAGTATATCAATTGATGCTTTTTCTCTCCATTATTGTCAACATTTCTCTCTGTATTAGCTTCTCCTCACTATCCTGAATGGTTAAATATCACCCATATTTACAGTAAGAATTTCCTTGACCTCACCTCTCTCTCTCACTACCAATTTATCTTTCATTTCCTCACTGCCAATCCTCATGGAAATATATAGTATGATCATTCTTACCTATTTACCACCCCAGATTCATCTCCTCATCTACTTTAATTTGGCAACAATTGCTCCTCTGAATATTTTCTGCCAAAAGTCACAGTCAAAGTCTATTCTGTGATGTTAACGAGCACATCAATTTCATGGCACTCCATCCAAAGCTTGGAATAAACAAGTATGTTATGCTTGTCTTCTTCACAGTCTATGTTATTTCATTAAACAGTATTTTTAGTACTAAGAATACACAAGAGTTGGGGATGTTCTGTAATAGCACTTAGGTATCTAAGTCCTGGACTAGTAAAAGAAGTGGTGATGATTTTCAAGAGAGACATGAAGAAAGGACCGGGCTGTGGGGAATTGAAGGCATCGGCCATGGGGAAGAAAACAAGATCAGGCAGACACTGAGAAAAGAAGAAAATAATTCGTGTGAGCGGATGGGGAACAAGAAGCTGAAGTGGATGTGGTCAAGGAGTGCATATAAGTGGAGAGATATTGATATAGAAAACTGTGGTAAAGGAGAAGGATATTATAGAATTACATATTTTCAATAAAGACAATAAATTCTAGACAGTGACCATCAGGGGTTTGGTGAAGGTGTTAATGGGGATGGTTTCAGTTTGAAACCTTTAAAAGGTTGTGAGACTATGTGCTTGGGTGTTGAATAAATAGAACATAAAGGCTTTGACAATTGCGGGAAATTATTAGTCTTTGGTCATGAGAGAAACAAAAATGAGAACTGAGCAACAACAATCCAGAAGCTTGTCAAAGACCACTAGTGAAGGGAGGAATTCAACAAGAGTTGGGGGATTCATTATGACCTTTCTCTATTGCCTTTGGCTCATGATAATCTCATTCTTAGATTCCTTCTTCACTTACTATTTTTGCTATACTGTTCTTTTATGTGGGTGATGTGTACAGTTTGGCTAGGACCTGTAGACAGTTCTATTTTATTTGCTATTTCTCTTATTATTTCATCTCACAAATAGAGTGTGATCTTTTCTTTGGGTAGGAATTTTGTGTATTATGATTAAAAAAAAAAACCAAACTCTAAGCTTGTGCCTAAGACAGTTTCTTGAACGCTATGCTTTTTTATAAAAACACAGTACTTACTGATTAGTTAACTAAAGATCATATTCTGAATATTTAATCCATCACAAAAGCTCAAAATGGGCTTATTGAATAGTACACTCATGATTGTTTAGAAAATATACTTATGATCAAATATCTACTAAGAACATGATCTCTTTCAACAAATTTGTCATTTTTATCAGTGATGTTAAACAAAATCTTTCTTAGGTAATCTATTGATGAGTACATATTGGTAAATTAAAAAATTGGCAAAGACAGTTTAACATTTAATATTGATACATTTTATTTGAATTGTTATTAAAAATTTTAAATATAAAAATA
>NW_016827299.1:789994-803377 GCF_001698545.2 Rhinopithecus bieti
TTAAATATAAAAATATAATATTTTAAATTATAAAAATAAGAATTTGGGGAGACAATTACAGTCACAAATCTTTGAGAAAAGAACATCTGCAAACATTTGGGGATAGAGAATTTATGAGTATTTTTGGTTTCATCTCTGCAACAAGAGAGAGAAATCCGTTAGCTCAGCAGGAAAAGGTTGTTTTGCAACTAGGAAAAGGCTTTTATTTTCTTTTTTATTCGTTTTTTATTTGGGAAACAGCTGAAAGTCTATACCAAAGGAAATTGTGGAACCAGAGAAAGTCAGGTTTTTGAAGACAGATGATAAACACAGTCAGGTTAGAGCCAGGCAGAAGGATGTTTCCAAGAGAGCAAAATGTACACACACATGAAAAAGTCTGACCTCTTATTGCACTATCCTAGAATTCTTCATCCCAGAAAGTGCTGCAAGGAAAAAATCATGTTCTTATAATATATTGCATTTGATCCTAAATCCAGAAATCACTTAAGCTTAAAAGGAAAATTTTAAAGTCTATATGCAGTGTTCTTTTTCATTCAGTACTTAAAGATAAAATACATATGTAAGCCCACTTTATACTCTAACTGTATTTCCATTTTATTTTTTTAAGTACGTTGTTTTGAGTATGTGAAAAATAAAGACTGCTTTTTAAATCCTTAGGGGGAAAATCGTTTCAGCAAGCCCATTCCTTTCTTCAAGGCTATTATTACAGGCCAAAACATTAAAATGCCAGCAAGCTGGTGGAACAATAAAGTAAAGGTCAGTCGGCATGATACTTAGTCAAAGAAAGTACTTCCCAGCTAAAAGCATTTCAGTTTTTTGTTTTTGTTTTTGTTTTTTTTTTTTTTTTTAAATGAAAATGGTAAAGAAAACCATTTATTCACATGAGCTTCATTTGATTTTCTCTGAGAAATATATCTTATTTTTGCTACCTGGACTAGGAAGGCTGAAAAAAATCACTGTGAACTGCTATTTGCATTTCATAGGTTGACTGATTGACTGACTAATAGCCACATCTTACTCTATAGGGGGGAGAATAAGGAAAAAAAGGAAAACGTAAGCGTGCCTCTGTGTGTGTGTGTGTGTGTGTGCGCGCGTGTGCACGTGTACTGCTGCTGATATAGCAGTCCTTGTTAAAGATAAGTTGGAAAAATAAAGGATAGAATTTATTATTAAGAGATTATGAGATTATCTATGTCTAGACTTTTCTAAGTCTTTTAATTATTTAATGATTAATAAAAAACTTTTGTATCTAGAGTGCAAAACTACAGTTGTTATTCACAAAACATAATTTTGTTAGAAATTCAGACCCAAGGTTTAAAAAAATCCCTCAAACTTATTTGACTATGTTAAGATGACTAAATATAATTTTTATTTTGAGACTGGGTCTTGCTGTGTTATTTAGGCTGGAGTGCAGTGTTGAGAACATGGCTCACTGCAGTCTTGACCTCTTGGTCTCAGGTGATCCTCCCCACCTCAGCCTCCCCAGTAGCTGGGATCACAGGTGAGTGCCACCATAGCTGGCTAACTTTTTTCTTTTTTGTAGAGATAGGGTCTCATCATGTTGCCCAGTCAGGTCTCAAACTCCTGGGCTCAAACAATACTACTGCCTCAACCTCCCAAAGTGCTGGGATTAGGCATAAGCCACTGCACCTGGCCTGGGTTTTAAGCAAAAACACTGAGTGTAACTTTTCACTTATTCGTGTTACAAATATTCATTAAGAAACCACTATGTGCTTGGTAGCATGCTCTGTGCTGAAGAGAGAGATGAGGAAACGAATTTGCTGTCTTCAAGTTGTCTACAAGTTGTGATTTGTATAACCATTTAGAAATTTAGGCAAGATGCTTCCAGGAACAGGGTCAAACAGCAAGGGAGATTTAACTGTTAGAATGGTGTGGGTGGTTAGACAGCAAGGTAGGGCTAGAAAGGTAAGCAGAGATAAGACATGGAGGAGTCTTGTCTATGTGGTAAGGGATTTGTAAGTTAAAAGCATGAATTCCTGTAATATTTTTTTCTCTTTTCAAAACCTCTTTTTCTTCGCCTGTCTCCAAACAGTGCGTTTATTTGTAACAATAAAACCATAGGACATTGAACAAAAGAAAACGGAAATATAAAAAAATTCCAATTAGAATGTTTACAATTGAATGTGACACCATCGAAATAACACATTAAGTACATATGCTTCAGGAAAACATTTTAAATTGGCTACTTCTTTTGGTGTCTGAGAATTGTCCACAGTTCGGTTATTGGATCAGTGAAATGAATTTGCCTTGAAATTCATAAATTTAAGAGGGAGACATGTTTGATCTATGCTTTATCAAAACATGTAACTGCTGCCATGCTTCCATTACTCACCTCCTAAAGCATACACATATAGTATAGATAATATTCATTTAGATATTTTTGTACATATTTCTATATTACTTTAATAGGAACTTTGTTTCTTGGTTTGGTTTTTGAGCTTCTACTAGGCAATAATAGTTCTAGGAGAGATAGGGCTTCTCTGGTACTTCTCATTGTCCTATAATGACCTGAATATGAGTTTCAAGGACACTTTTTTGATTGATACGTGTTTCTCTCAGCAATATTTGTGTACTAGTGTGTGTGTGCATGCACACATATTTTGATTTTTAGTTTCATTTTTTTCCTCCAGTATACATTTTTAAAAAGTACTCTGGCAGAAGACCATATTAAGAAGGTAATTAACAAAATAGTATGCAAGTGATCTTACAAGATATGCCTTGTAACTGACCAATGAGCCTCCCAGCCGGTCAGAGATGTTTAGGTGACTGACTTTTTTTTTTTTTTGGTTCATCACTGAATACAGAAAGATTCTTGGATCAAGCTTTGTTAAAAATGAAAGCCTAATAGAGGAAGGTGCACATTTCTGAGTGTCTTGCACCTTCTGGTCTCAGGTGTAATGCCGGGCATGTACAACCTCGAGATTGGTGAGGGGTACCCTGCCTAGATGAGGTGACCCTGCCTTCCTCCGCTCCCACATGCTCAGGTAGCACATATACATTTGGTCTCATTGTATGCACATACAACTGAGAGACCAGTTGCATTTTCTGAAGATTGGTTTTGAGAGTGATCACTTAATGCACTGTGCAAACAGGAAATTTTTGAAGGACACTGGCAGCAATTATGTAGGGATAGCAGTTTTAACCCAAAACTTTTCTGTGGGAACTGAGATATACAGTTCCTCTAGATTCATACAAGTCTCACTCATTCACTTATATGTTTCATTCTTAGCTAGGTGTTCCCCCATGAGCATTTCGGGGCAGGAAAGCTTGTATTTCTGCCTTTCCTGAAAAAGTGTAGCTGATTTCTTATTCTTATATCTTTATCATGGAAGTTCAGCTCTGTATCTTTTAGGTAAGTAAACTTTGCTTTTATTCTTATAACTATAAACCTGCCATTGGTGTTTCTAAAAACGGGAAAAATGTAGATACAATTATTCATGTGTTGTATTTAAATATAAAGAATTCTGACCTTGGGTAAATTGCTTAACCTCCCTTTGCCTTAGTTTATTTGTCTGTAAAATCGGATGGTAAATGCTATCAGTCTTACAGAGCTCTTGTGCTAACTAATGACTTGACTGTATCTAAAGTACTTTGAACAGTTTCTTGCATGTAAAAGGCTGGTAATAATAATAGCAACAATTATTCATACAAATTTCAGTTTGTCTTAGCCACAGTCCTTTACCTCTGTTCTTTCCCTGGATTACTTAGGAAGTCTTGTCTGTAAATGATGCTTCTTTGTTTAGGTCCTCCAATCTTCTCACACGTAACACTCCACTGAATATGCCACCGTCCTCCACATCAGATTCATTTTCACTAGGGTGTGTTAATTATGTACTTCACTATGGGTTGATTTCATAAACAGCACAACTTCAGAGAAGCAGATGAGAAAATACCTAGATTCATGACGGTGAATGACCTATGTCTCTGCAGCTGATGGTCATATCACCTTTCTTCTCACCTCTTTCTGAGGGAAATAAAAGGGAAAGAAAACTGCATCTTCATGCTTTCCAGAGTGCCAGCAGTAGTATCTGGTACACAGGAGGCCCTCAATATGTGTTTATTGAATTATGCTGCATTTTTCAACTTTGCTGAATCTTAGAGAGGAACCTAACAAATTCCACAATATTTTTCTTTAGGGGTAATGACATAGCTTGTGATAATATGATAGTTTTGATGCAGTTGATAGATATTTTCTCATGACTTGTAGCAACATATTGCTAGCAAATTAACACCAGATATCTCTGTATACTGACTTCACTTTTCTTTTGTCAAAGATAAAATGGGATTAGGTCAGAAATTTCAATGGAATTATTACCTGTAATATTTATGACCCCGGAACGTATTCTCAATAAGATTTGACACTAAATGCAATTGGGATAGAATTACTTTATTTTTCTGCAATGTTTGGTTGTGTGTGAAGTTAAAAGTTACAAGTTCAATCAGTAAAAAATGTTAAATGACCATTTACTGTATGTTAGACACTAAGCTAAACACTGCTGGCATAAAAAAGATGAATAATACATGTTCCCAATTATTGGCATAATAAATGTAAGATGTCTATTAAATAACCAAGTGGAGATGTCAAGGAGGCAATGAGATGAACAAGCCCAGAGGTTACATGAGAGGTCCAGGCTGGAGACATAAATTTGGAAGTGTTGGGTTATAGATGACATTTAAAGCCTCGAGACCTGATGAGCTCACCAAGGGAGAGAGTCTACATTGCAAAGAAAAAACATCTAGGCCTGGGCTGTTTGGAGGACTGTAATGTTGGTATACAAGGTTCTTCCAGGGTCTGAAGGAGGAGACTTCCTGCTAATGTCTGTGTGAAGTTTCAAGGCAGCTCTAATTAAATTTGAATGCATAAATGTTATATTGCCTATAATTTACTTTAAAATGCTTTAGCAGAAACTTGATAAACGATGCTTTTGTTATTCAGTTTTGATCTACACCCTAGGGTGGTTAGTTCCTTTTGAACTACAGTGATCAGGAATACACACTTTAAGGGCAATCAGCATTTGAGAGGCCCATCAAAAGCTTGCACTATGGAAGTGGTCCAGCTATCTGAATTCCCATTAACCCAGCAGGTGTGCCCTGTAGCTAACAGACAACTGAAGTTTTCCATCAAACTGAAGTGTTGTTTTTTTTTTTTTTAAGTGAAATGAGTAGTAGTCAAGAAATGTGGATTCACTGGAAATATACTTCTACTTTTTAGGAATCACAGAAAATAATCCAATAATTGTAATAGTTTATGCCCTTCAGAAATATATTCCAGATTTAAGGTTTCCATCTAAACTCTGTTCAGGGACATGGAGTATTTTGTCATCTGACACTTTACTAGTTATTTGTATCTAGATTTATTGTGGAAAATGTCTTGAATGAAATTCTGGGTAAGGTACTTTTTGGAGTACTTAAAAGGGAAGAGCTTGGACTGTATCTTGTTACCATGTAGGTTGTAAAGCATTTTGTGTTTGTCTGATAAACAATATTTGTAAAGTGACAGAATGAAGTCAGATACTGGCTTCCCTCAGATACTGGCTTTCATTATATCATATGGCCTGACAGTAAGGTGTGTGTGTGTGGGCGTGTCTGTGTACATGTACCCTTTATTCCTTTAACTTTTAGAGACTATACTGACACCTATCCAAAGAACTTAATTATGATAACAGTGTATAATTGTAGATTACTATATTAATCCATTTCATACTGCCATAAAGATACTACCTGAGACTGGGTAATTTGATTAACTCACAGTTCCACATGGTTGGGGAGGCCTCTGGAAACTTAAATCATGGCTGAAGATGAAGGGGAAGCAAGCACTTTCTTTGCAGGGAGGCAGGAGAGAGAGAGAGAGCACAGGAGAAATGTCAGACACTTGTCAAACAATCAGATGTAGTGAGAACTCCCTGCCTAGCACAAGAATAGCGTAGGGCAAACCACCCCCACGATCCAATCACCTCCCACCAGATCCCTTCCTCAACAAGTGGAGATTACAATTTGAGATGAGATTTGGGTGGGGACACAGAGCTAAACTATATCAATTAGTTTGTAATATTGTGTTACTTGAACATCCAGTATCATAGGTGTTCAGACCTATTATAGTAGACTGTAAGGGATATAAAATACCCCAAATATCTATGGTATAGAGTGTTGGGGAAATATATTTGAAAATGAAATCTCCTCCCAACCAGAAATCCCCTCCATGAAGTTAGTAGATAAAATAAAAAATAAAAAAAATACATGTAACTTCTCCCCCCAAACTCCCATTTTCAATGGTTTTTTGAGGTATAAGAAGACTTTTAATACTGAATAATCAGTAATTCAAAATGTGATGCACAACAGTGGCAATTGACTAAGAGACTGCAAAGACAGACTTTCTTATAGTCAAGCAGATGCAACCTGTTATATACATCTTCCCAAGATAAATAGCAACTCGTCTTCAAGTAAGAAAACTTGATAGCATCATTGCACATCATTCATCCTAACTTTACCTGGTAATTGGGGGTAATCATCTGTGTTAGCCAACTGGCTTTACTGAGAGGGAAAGCAAACTTAAAACTCAATGACAGGAAGTAGTTTTGCAGTTTGAGGAAAGTTGCCCCCTTAAATTAGACTCCTACCCTTCCACAGAAACTGGGAAATAATGGTGCTATCTCCCTTGATGTTTACATTTCTAAGAGATGGCTCCTAGGTCTTTGAAAAAGACATTCCTAGGTCATAAAGCTGGCAAATGGCCGATTTAGTCTTCAAGAGGATTTATATACATGTCAAAGAGAGAAGAAAGTACTTAAAATTACAAGTTTTCTAAAGTAAATGCTGAAAAAGGAGTGGGAAAATCTCCTTCCTTTTCTTTAAAGAGAGAATTTAGCCTCTTTGAGAAATTTATATTTGTCGTTACAATAGTAAGAGGTAAGAATTTTGTTTAAAATGAATTTAAGTGTTACATATTTCAGAATAAAGCTGTTTGGTCATAGGAGAAGAGGAGGTTATGAAAGGCTATAGGTAAGAGATGATCACAAGAAATTGAAGAATGATTAGGATTTAGAAACATGTAAATGATAGCAAAAGCCTTTTAGGTATGATGAGAATAGCTGATCTTGCCTTTCTACTGGGTGGCTCTGGTTCTTCACGTTCTTGAATGTGGCTACCTAGGCTGAGAGACAAGCATCAGTTCTAAGCCTGTGGGGAAGTGTTGGAAAGGTAAGCTGGAGAAGACTAACAGCAAAGAACTTGAGGAAAGCATTGGAGGTGAGTCAGGCATGGAGTCCTGTGAAAGATACTAGCAGGAAATAATAAATAGGAATGCAGCAATAAGAGATAAGAACTTGGAGATGTCCTAGAGGCATTGTTCCTTGGTGAGCAGGTGTGTTAATCCATTTTCATGCTGCTGATAAAGACATACCTGAGACTGGACAATTTATATGGGAAAAAGGGTTTAATGGACTTACAGTTCCATGTGGCTGGGAAGGCCTCATAATCATGGTGGAAGATGAGGAGAAGTAGGTCACGTTTTACATGGTTGACAGCAGGCAGAGAGAGAGTTTGTGCAGGGAAACTCCTGATTTTAAAACCATCAGATCTCATGATACTTACTCACTATCATAAGAACAGCACAGGAAAGACCTACCCCCATGATTCAATTACCTCCTACCAGGTCCCTCCCATGACATGTGGAAATTCAAGATAAGATTTGGCCAGGGACACAGCCAAAGCATATCAGCAGGTCTATCAAAACCTATCCCCCCAAACCAAGAAAGGTGAGAGGCAGAAGAAAGAGGCTGACAAATTGAGTTTCTGAGAAAGAAACATTTAATAGAGATCCGTGAACAGAAGCCATATCTCTGATCACCATGAGACAAGAGGTGGATTCCCAGGCAGTTACTCCTCAAACTCCAGGCTTATATACAATAGTGACTATCCTATCTCAATAATAACTTTAGTTTGAATAGAGAATTTGCCTAAGGACAGGATTTATACTATGACTATGTTTATAATAACATCAAGATAGTTTTAACCTAAGGGCAGGATTTACAGTAAGTACTTGAAAGTAGAAATCTTGATGCATTCCTGGAACTGGAGTTAAGCACCTGGAGCTTAGCACCCAAGATGGAGTGACTTAGCCTTCACAGGCACGTAAACAGTGACTAGCTCAGGTCTGTTTCAACATGCTGAGAAAGGACAGGAACAAAGTAAGTGTATAATCAAAACATAGCTGTGTGCATTATATGGAGCAAAATAATAATAATCATAATAATGATACAGAATGACTGGGCTCCAGGATAAACCCCACCCTTAAGTGTGGAACTGTGACCCTAAGTGAAAACAGCAGACCCCGTTTTTCCACCCAATCTTGCTTTTTTGGCCTGCCACACCCCTATCCTGTGCCCATAAAAACACTTTAGCTGGCAGAGCAACACAAGTGGCTGATGCAAGGACTCAGGGGTGCAAGTTGCTGAGTGTCATTGAGGCTACGAGCTGCTGAACATCATGAATGCAAGTGGCTGAGGCTTGGAGACTATGGATAGATATGGCTAACTTCAGATGGCATGGTTTCAGAGAAAGATCATCATCTTCCCACACCATACCCTCTCTAACTCCCCATTCCACTGAGAGCCACATCCATCGCCCAGTGAAAATCTCTGCATACACAACCCTTCAGTCCATTTGAGTAACCTGATTCTTCCTGAACAGCCTGGACAAGAACCCAGCTCCTGAGAGGCAGGGGCTTGAATGCTGCTGCGGGGACCACACAGAGCCTGCACCCATCAGAGCTCCCATCAGTGTTTGTTCCCTCTGGTTCCCACACTCGCCTGCTGACACACTCCCTCTCACAAGGAGTGGCCAGCAGTAAGCTGAGTGAAACGAGCCACTCCAGTTCCTGCCCCCAAGGATTGTTGAAGGTCAAGGGAACTATACTGTCTCAGTAATAATTTTAGTTTGAATGGAATATAATTAAGGTCCTATGAGAGAAGTTTGTCTGCTCTGCCTTACTCCAGAAATACCTTTTGGATAGCTTACACAGAGTAAATAAATGATAAGTTAGAGATAATAATGACAACCATAGAAAGTATAAATAGAAATAAAACACAGTCATCTGTAGACCTTGACCATCCATTTAATACAGATAGAAAAGAATTTGTGAAATAAATACATCTTTTGAACAAAGAGAACAAGTAAACAGTTCAACTTAGCTGGAATGGGGAACATAGTATAAGGAACAGATTTTGGGGAGAAGGTAGTGTTAGTCTTGAATATAACTTAGAGGTTTCAGTTGGCGACACTGAGGTGAAAATGCTTGGTAAGAAGTTGGGAATGAAGAATGGTAGCTCATGAATATTGGGCTGGACACACCACTGGTCATGTGTCTATCAATGTAGTGGTGATAGTGGAAGTCATTATACTAGACTTTAGACATTATGTTAAAATCTCTGGAAAATGTCAGGAGTATTGAAATTGCCATTGCAAAATTATAACAGAAGATTATTACAGTGAAGGAAATCTGACCTAACCAACTCCATCTTGCTTCTAACCTCCAGCCTGTCCTTGTTCATTCCTGGGCATGGGCCAAACTAACTTTGGGAGGAACTTTGTTTATAGTTTAACTTTGAAACAAAGTCGATAAAGCCCTTTCCTCTCCCCTACCCCCAACAAAAAAATACCCTTCCTGCCAGGGAACTAGACTGCCTTTGTAGGACTAACAAAGTAGCCACAGTTTAGAAATTGTAGTTTGGGAATCATGTGGTTTGAGGCTACAAGATTTGGACCCTCCACAAACTGCACCTGAGGATAATATCACTATTGTAAAACTTAACGGCACATGTGTGCATATGTAACAAACTTGCACGTTGTGCACAGGTACCCTAGAACTTAAGGTATTATATACAGTGCTGGAGATATTTTGCAGACTGTGCACTCAATTGATCAGCTGGCACCACCTAGATTGATAAACTGGCTCATCTGGTCTTGTGACCCCCACTCAGGAACTGACTCAGTGCAAGAGGACAGCTTCAACTCCCTGTAATTTTATCTCTGACCCAACCAGTCAGCACTCCCAACTCACTGGCCCCCTATCCACCAAATTATCCTTAAAAAACCCAGTCCCTGAATTCTCAGGGAGATTGAGTTTAGTGACAATAAAACTCTGGTCTCCTGTGCAGCTGGCTGTATGTGAATTAAACTCTTTCTCTATTGCAATTCTCCTGTCTTGATAAATCGGCTCTGTCTAGGCAGCGGGTAAGGTAAGCTTGTTGGACAGTTACAGTATCAAGCCTAAAATTCATAATTTAAGTTTGGTATCTGGAAAATACATTTTTTTCTACAGGTTTCTAAATAATTATAATTTATTATTATTAGGAATAACCAAATAACAGGGATAAGAATTGGTATTATTGAAAATAGATGCATGAATTCTTTTGTGGGGGAAAAAGATGTTAATCCTTTAGAAGTACAGAATATTAGTACTTTCCCATGAAAAGGCTCTGCCCCACCCGTCATGTGTTTTTGAAATCTCTTTCAGTTGGGTTTGAAATATTGAAACAGGAACATCCTTGTTGCTGTCACAGGAACTGATATTTAGTGGTGTTACAAAGAAACATTATGTCAACAATATTTCTGTCCAGTTGTGAATCTATTTTTCTCTCATGTTTCAAACTGATAGGGATTCTTTCAGGTAAAGGAAGTAAAATATTACCATTGCAATCACTCCATTGTGTCAGAGAAAACCAATTGCTGCAGAATACATGCAAATAATTATCAGGTTGAGCAGAGCTCAGCAGAATACAAACACCTGAAGGTTTACAAGTAACGACAACGACCGCCATTTCTAGGAGTATATTGAATGGAAAGATTTTACTGCAAATGTCAAGATTTATTGACCAAATTCAGTGTTACTTACCCAAAGCAGAGTTCTCACAGAACTCTTAAAGATCATTTTTTATGGAGTCTCGGGTAATCACCCATCTTCTATTTTGCCATTTCTGGTTTCAGCCCCTTTGCCTGGGCTATAGTTTTCATTAATTGGTCTTGATTTTTTGGCCTGGATACTTCCTTTACATTGACTCTGTTATCCTGCTTTTTTCTGTGCATGTAGTCCTAGTTCATTTGCCTAATGCCCATCCACCTTGCACTACCAGAGGCTTATATATGTGGACAGATTCCTGGGACTGATACTTGTTCAAGAGAACAGTTAGCTTCACTCTGATCACTTTCTGTAAATTGCAACAAGAGCACCGAAATCATCTCAGCATATGAGACCAGGGAAGAAAGTTGACAGAGGAAACACTAGAGATGAAGAAGGGGTGGGCAGGAGAATGAGCCTGTGTCTGATTTTTATATAACACACACTGACCCCTTTCTTTAAAAATAAATCTGGTGAGCTGCAATGGGTTGCTGAGCCCCTTAAAATCTTAGTCCTCAGGTAAAAATAAAGTGTCAGGAATAGCTGATAGGCCGACTCCAACTCATTACCAGGAAGATGGCTGGCTACATGTGGAATGACTGGGAAACAGGCCTGTCTGGATATCATCTGAAGCCAGAGATTCCTGGATTATATTAAACTGTTCCTTCACTCAAAATAGTTGGCCAACATTCAAGTCAGAGTCTAAAAATGTTGCTGTTAAAACTCTCTGTATCTTTGATAGTTTTAAAGTCATACTACCATGAGTATACAATAAAATGTTTACATTTCTAACCATATTGTTATTCTATTCTTTTTTAAAAACAGACGAAAAAACCTTTGTTTTCTTCCAAACACCACCGTAGTTGGAAACCACCATAGGTCTTATAGCATATCAATACCTGAACTTGTTGGATACAGTTTGAAAATTATTAATACATTAGATAGTGAACATGCCCAGAGTGGGCACAATCAGAGTACCTGGTGCCCTTATGAAACTCTCAATAGGCTATTTCTCTCAGAGTATGCTATGTGTTGTCATATATACATTCAAGTTCTATTAATTAGTCTACTATTTTTGACGTTTCATCTTCACTTTTGTTGTCTTTGAGAGGAATTCAATATTAGGATGAATTATGTTTGTCTCTGAAACAAATAGGTATTGGGTATTTTCTACCAAAGAGAATTTCATTCTAACACCTATCAGGTAGATATTAGCATTTGCCTTATTTGGTTGATGAAGAAACTCAAGCTAAATGAACGCAACTTCCTGCAAGTCACCCAGCTAGGAAGTGGTTAGAGATAGGATTCAAGCCTTGATCTCATTAACTCTTCCACTTGTTGCCTACTAACAATTAGAATTACATTTTTTTGGCCTAAGTCTTCTTCCATCTTTGTTCCAAATAAACAGCTATTTATTTTTCCTCTAACATACTCAGTAAATGTAGTAGATCTTTTCTTTGTATTTCATCTGTGTTGTCATCTGATCTTGTTTCTGTCTAGCCACATTTCCACTAAGCTTTGAGTTTTGCAATTTATCTGTTTGGCTGAAATTTCCAATTGTTCAGCAAACGTTGGAGGAAATCATCCTACAAACAATTCTGACGTCAAGTATACTTATATATTTATTATATTAATGTGAAAAAATGTATCATTATTTCTTAGTTTATTTTACTTTTTTTTATTATTATACTTTAAGTTCTAGGGTACATGTGCACAACGTGCAGGTTTGTTACACACGTATACATGTGCCATGTTGGTGTGCTGCACCCATTAACTCGTCATTTACATTAGGTTTATCTCCTAATGCTGTCCCTCCCCCCTCCCGCCTCCCCACAATAGGACCCGGTGTGTGATGTTCCCCTTCCTGTATCCAAGTAATCTCATTGTTCAATTCCCATCTATGAGTGAGAACATGCGGTATTTGGTTTCCTGTTCTTGCGATAATTTGCTGAGAATGATGGTTTCCAGCTGCTTCCGTGTCCCTACAAAGGACACGATCTCACCCTTTTTTATGGCCGCATAGTATTCCATGGTATATATGTGCCACATTTTCTTAATCCAGTCTGTCACTGATGGACATTGGGGTTGATTCCAAGTCTTTGCTATTGTGAATAGTGCCGCAATAAACATACGTGTACATGTGTCTTTGTAGCAACATGACTTATAATCCTTTGGGTATATCCCCAGTAATGGGATGACTGGGTCAAATGGTATTTCTAGTTCTAGATCCTTGAGGAATCACCACACTGTTTTCCACAATGGTTAGAGTAGTTTACAGTCCCACCAACAGTGTAAAAGTATTCCTATTTCTCCACATGCTCTCCAGCACCTGTTGTTTCCTGACTTTTTAATGATTGCCATTCTAACTGGTGTGAGATGGTATCTCATTGTGGTTTTGATTTGCATTTCTCTGATGGCAAGTGATGATGAGCATTTTTTCATGTGTCTGTTGGCTGTATGAATATCTT
>NW_016827299.1:806046-814897 GCF_001698545.2 Rhinopithecus bieti
GTTTGAAAATTCTTTTCTTTAAGAATGTTGAATATTGGCCCCCACTGTCTTCTGGCTTGGTGAGTTTCTGCCGAGAGATCTGCTGTTAGTCTGATGGGCTTCCCTTTGTGTGTAACCTGACCTTTTTCTCTGGCTGCCCTTAACATTTTTTCCTTCCTTTCAACTTTAGTGAATCTGACAATTATGTATCTTGGAGTTGCTCTTCTCAAGGAGTATCTTTGTGGCATTCTCTGTATTTCCTGAATTTGAATGTTGGCCTGCCTTACTAGGTTGGGGAAGTTCTCCTGGATGATATCCTGCAGAATGTTTTCCAACTTGGTTCCATTTTCCCCCTCACTTTCAGGCACCCCAATCAGACATAGATTTGGTCTTTTCACATAATCCTGTATTTCTTGGAGGCTTTGTTCATTTCTTTTTACTCTTTTTTCTCTACACTTCTCTTCTCGCTTCATTTCATTCGGTTGATCTTCAATCGCTGATACTCTTTCTTCCAGATGATCGAGTCAGTTACTGAAGCTTGTGCATTTGTCATGTAGTTCTCGTGTTATGGTTTTAATCTCTATCAGTTCTTTTAAAGACTTCTCTACATTGGTTATTCTAGTTAGCCATTCATCAAATCTTTTTTCAAGGTTTTAATTTCTTTGCGCTAGTTACGTAGTTCCTCCTTTAGCTCTGAGAAGTTTGATCGACTGAAACCTTCTTCTCTCAACTTGTCAAAGTCATTCTCCGTCCAGCTTTGTTCCATTGCTGGTGATGAGCTGCGTTCCTTTGGGAGATGTGCTCTGATTTTTTGAATTTCCAGCTTTTCTGCACTGCTTTTTTCCCGTCTTTGTGGTTTTACCTGCCTTTGGTCTTTGGTGATGGTGACATACTGATGGGGTTTTGGTGTGGGTGTCCTTTCTGTTTGTTAGTTTTCCTTCAAACAATTGGGACCCTCAGCTGAAGGTCTGTTGGAATTTGCTTGAGGTCCACTCCAGACCCTGTTTGCCTGGGTATCAGCAGCGGAGGCTGCAGAAGATAGAATATTGCTACAGCGAGTGTTGCTGTCTGATTCTTGCTTTGGAAACTTTGTCACAGGGGTGTACCCTGCCATGTGAGGTGTGAGGTGTCAGTCTGCACCTAGTGGGGGATGTCTCCCAGTTAGGCTACTTGGGGGTCAGGGACCCACTTGAGCAGGCATACTGTCCATTCTCAGATCTCAGCCTCCATGCTGGGAGATCCACTGCTCTCTTCAAAGCTGTCAGACGGGGGCATTTACCTCTGCTGTGGTTTCTACTGCTTTTTTTTAGCTATGCCCTGTCCCAAGAGGAGGAGTCTACGGTGGCAGGCTGACCCCCTTGAGGTGTGGTGGGCTCCACCCAATTTGAGCTTTCCAGTGGCTTTGTTTACCTACTTAAGCCTCAGCAATGAAGGGCGCCCCTCCCCCAGCATCGCTGTGCCTTGCAGTTAGATCTCAGACTGCTGTGCTAGCAGTGAGGGAGGCTCCGTGGGCATGGGATCCTCTGGGCCAGGTGTGGGATATAATCTCCTGGTGTGCCGTTTGCTAAGACCCTTGTTAAAGCACAGTATTAGGGTGGGAGTTGCCCGATTTTCCAGGTTTTGTGTGTCTCAATTTCCTTTGGCTAGGAAAAGGAATTCCCTTCCCCCTTGCACTTCCCAGGTGAGGCGATGCCTCGCCCTGCTTCAGCTTTTGCTAGTGGGGCTGCACCCGCGGACCAGCGCCAACTGTCTGACACAACCCAGTGAGATGAACTCGGTACCTCAGTTGAAAATGCAGAGATCACCTGTCTTCTGTGTCGCTCACGCTGGGAGCTGGAGGCTGGAGCTGTTCCTATTCGGCCATCTTGGGCACGCCTCTATTTTACATTGTTTTCTACCTGTGTTAGATGGTGGTGAATTCCTCAAGAGTGCCAGAGAAAGAATAAAGCCATGAAGCCACATTTGTTTGAATACAGTGCTAAAGTAATTAGCTAAAAAGCAAAAATGTCAATCATGTCTTTGTTTCTTCTTCCAAACCAGGTCCCTAATGTGTTTTGAACAACGTTTTCAATTAATCTGTTTGTCGATACTTTTTTTTTTGCATAGACAGTTCAATAGTCAAATATTTTCCTTTTCATATCACTTACTAAAGAATAATTCTTTCTCTTCTTGAATCCAACACCTAGTTTATCAGAAACTACATTCTTTCATTTTTCTAGATACATAATTACTATCAGAAACAAAGCTATCAGATGCAAATTACATTTAAGCCCTTCAAGTACTAAGAAGCACATCAGAATTTTACATCTAAGGAAAAGTTCATACTCAGAAGACAGCCACAAAGATTTTGTCTTCTGTATTTAGGCAAATGCCCCACACATTAAAATAACTTTATAAGTAGGAAATAAAGTAACTTTATAAGTAGGATATAAGTAGGATTTATAAGTCCTGGAATTATTTTTCTCTTAATTATCATTAAGATAAATACTGTGAATGCTATTGCTATAGCATATGTAATTTTGCTTTGAGTGGGGTCCAAAAAAGATTGAGTGGCGAATAGGTGATAAACGTTGATACAAACCTTATGTATGATAGCGTTTAAAAAACCAACAGCCCAATAAAATACTCTATCAAAATACCACGTGTGTGTTATGTGTGTGTGTCTTTTGTTTTGATGTGAAAAATTTTAGCCAAAATGTAAAGTGGTTATTCCAGATTCTCCTGTTTTCATGGAGCCTCTCATTTGCCTATCAACAGTTCACAGGCAAATGGTGTGAAACATCCAGCTGCTGTGATCAGATGAGATATTATCCCCTGTTACAGATCCTGCATCTGAGATTATAGCTTTCCAAACCACCCCTTCATTTAACTAAACCAGAGTCATATTAAGAGAATATCAACATTTTGAAGATTTTAAGTGATACATTCATAAGAGTAATCTGAGTGTATAAAATTAAATTATATTTTGTATTATAAAATGGCAGTGGGAATTGGTTTATTATAAACTGACTTTAAAAATAATTATGACAAATAGTTTTTCAGCTAAGGTAGTTTGATTTAAGTCAGAAATAATACAGAAATAAACTGTATGGGTGAGACACAGAATTGTATTGTGATTTTGAGTAAAATATGTGAATATGTACCACAATTCTACAATTTTTTTCCACAAACATAAACCATTTGGATGGTTACTTCTAAGAATGTCATATTTTATTTGATAATTGCCCTTGGTCCATGTTCTTGTGCAATACAAACTCTACAGTGAATTTAAAATGTAAAGATGAATTGAAACCATTAAAAATTGGTTAAGAACAAGTTAAAAGGAAATGCAAAATGCTTTCAACACATAATAAATATACATAATTAATCTAATACTACTTTCTGTGGGCATATAGTGGAGGAAAAAAAACAGTAAACAGTAAACATTTGGTTCCTTAACATTTGGTTAAGAAAGATAGATTGGCTATTAATTTCCTATTCCCATTGCTGTGGTACTCTACAAACCCGGGAAAGACTACACAGACACTCTTTCATACAAAGACAAAAATCGAACTAGTCCCATATTGGACATTGATTGTTTGTGACCAGCCGTCATCTTGGAATGTTCTCCTTACATTTTGATACTTTCCCTAGTGAGTCCCACCTTCTGCAAATGCACATCCTCTAGTGCTTTTGTTGCTGGGATGCAAGCAGGTGACCAATTTTCTGTAAAATCAGTATGATTCAGAGATTAGCAACATTTGAAAGTAGCCATGCGTGGGAATTTGTATTCTGATAAGCATGATGGTGAAGGTTCTCTGGGTGGTAGCAGGTGTTTTGGAGCCCAATCACAGATGTGATGACTGCTGTCTGACTGAGGTAGTGATCTTTTAGGTAGAGATGCCTGCATGTGTGTGGGCGTTGTTTCTGTAAATATAGTTTCAGAACGTTGTTCTCCAATCCTCCCAGAGATTCTGTGAAATGCTTAATGTTCTTTCATAATTACCGTTTTGAAAGGGAAACTAGGCAGATTGGATTTTCTTGTTTACAACTAGGAACTGAATTAGACACACTTCTCTTACCCCTCGGTAATGCCAATAGAACTGCCTCTAGAAGTTAATGAACCTCTTTGTCACCTCCCTCAAATTTTGCTTATATTTAATAATGTGTTAGGAACAGATTCCCAGGAATCTGACTCTGAGATGGAGGTTAGCATGCAGGATGGGAATCAGACTGTCCTATCAGAGATGGCGATTAAAATGCCAGCTGTTTATTAGGGATCGTTCTGGGGATTCACACCCATGGAAGACAAGGGAGGGAAACAGGATTGAGCAGAGGGAAATACTGGGCTGTGATAGAGTTTCAAAGAAGACCTCGGTGAGCTCCATGGAATGTTGTGAACATGAAAGGCCCTCAGAATCATAGGCCCTCAATCCCTATCAATCATTCATGGTCTGTGGGTTAAAGAGAGGTCTGACTTTGGGCAAGGTGATTCTTTTCATTTGGAGCAATTTTGAAAAGAATTGACAACTGAGGAATCCCAGCATTTTGAAACATATATCCTTCAGGCTACAGCATCTACTATATAGCTCATGTGTATTATTATTGCTAATTCTTTCCACAACTGTGGTCCCATTAGACTGAGAGCTCTGACTCTCATGAAAAATTTCTTAAAGTGATAAAGCATAATGCTTAAGCATGTAAGCTCCAGAACCAAAATGCCTGGGTTTCAATCATGGCTCTAATATCTAGTTACTGTGCATCCTTGGCAAATATATTGTACCTCTTTGTTTTTCAGCATTCTCATATATAAAATAGTAGTAATAGTTCTTTATTTGTAGGGCTATTGTGAGCTAATCTATGTGAAGAGCATAAACACTTTTTGGTTTTGCATAGATACTCAATACTGATAGATAAAATCAACTTTTAAGTGCTTAAAATCTGAGAGAGTCCCTACCATGTATTAGATGTCAAATTTTCACTTTTTCATTTTATTGGATATACATATTATTCAAAGCTGGACACAGGAATGTAGAGCTAATGGCTACGTATACAAGACCATTTAAAGACACTGTGAGGCTTGCATGTCCTAAAGTATGTCTTTCTTTAGGTGAGGTACTTGTTAAAGTGAAAAAGGTTTACTAGGATTGAGGTGACTATGTTAGGTCTCTACAGTATCTCATCATCTCAGCCAGGAGAAGTTAACAATAATATATTCTCAGACACCTAAGCCTAAAAGGGCAGTTTTGATGAAATAATAAAAATGGAAAAATAAATGTACAGACCAAGCAGTATGTCTCTGGAAGAACCATTCTGGCATGAAGATATCGATATTTGATGAGAAATGTGCAACCAAGGAGAAGAAAGTGTTAGTTAAAGACCTTCTATCATCAGACCAGAAACTCCTCAAGGGTGGTAGGCACAGTGTCTGGCACCTGCTGAGTTTTGAAGAAATGATCAGCACATTGTTTTCTGGAGCTCAAGAGGAGACATCTTAGGATTATCCAGCTGTGTGCTCTCTCAACACTCATTGCTCCCAAATAAGATAGTGAATTATAAAATCCTTTTGATGGGACACTGATCGAAACCAAGAGGGTGGTTTGCCTTTCCTTTTCTTTTTAGGAGCACGAACCATCAGCAATTTTTCTCTAGGACCTTGTAGAAGACGAGGACAGGCTTCTCTAATAAGGCTGTCTATGAGACAACATTCATAGCTTTTCTTGTGTCCCTTTTCAAACTTCATGGAAAATGTGAAATATTTATAATGCTTACAGAACAAATAGGTCTATTGCTAATGGTTGTGATGCTATTATCTTTCTACAGAGGAAGATGTTGTTTCTTGGAACTTTGGGGCATTATATTAGGACACAAGTAGAGGCAAAATAATATTGTGACATGAAGGAGGTGTCTTTTTTCCCAGCAGACACAACTATGCTTATGATATTTTCCTCTTAGTTTTTGATAATTTTCATCATTTCGAAGAAAGAAAAATTGAACACATAAGGATAACCAAAAAAATGTGTTTGGTTGAGTTTCTGCTCTAATAATCATTTAAGCGCCTTCAGGATCCTAGCAAAGTACAAGATGTTTCAATCAGTCCATGTTCTTTTGGAAATGTGAATAGTTATTAAGAATAAAAATATCTTAGACAAGTGTGAAAAGTTCCCAGAAGAAAAATATAAGCAAATATTTACTTAGCCCTTATAACAGTTTTGACTTAGAGATAAATACTTTATATACTATCTCATTTAATGTTCATAGTTATTCTGTGGAGTAGAATGTTATCCTCATATTACAGAAGAAGAAACTGAGGCTCAGTGATATGAAAGCAATCGTTTGATTTCATTGGGCCTCCACCTTCCCTTATCACTAAACTTAGTCTCACCTGCTTGTGTGAGTAGACTGAAGTATTACCCATATTTTATCTGGAGGATTTAATAGAAGCAGTGCTAAAGTCTTTCAATTATTGGCCAAAACACTGAGACATTTCCAATGGGATGTTTTAGAATCTGTTAGACACCTAAATGGGAATCATTTATCCTTCCTATTTGTACTTCTGGGTTTCTTAAGAATTGTCTATACACCTGGGGTTCTTGTTTAAAATCCCACCCCAGGCCTTCTAGTCAGGATTTATGACATGTAGGTGGAAATTTGGCAAGCACCTTAGGTGATTCTTAGGCCCACTAACTTTGAGAAACACTGCTTTTTGCGCTAGATCCTGAGGAGAAGTAGGGCACTTCACAGTATTTGTGAGAAAAGAAAATCGGTGTGGCTTTTGATTAATGGCTCCGAGAAACAAAATAAGAAACATATCTAAAAATATTACCTTAGACTGGAGAGGTTAATGGGTGAGAACAGTAAGTTATTAAAAACTAAGAATAATTTAAGAACTAATTTTACAGATAATTGATAATGAAATGATCTGATAATAGTTCAAGTAGAGTACATAGGGGTGAGTTTTGAAGACACTGTAATTAAGAGGATTAAGGAGACCAGCTAAAAAAGAATTAAAGAAATCAAGATAAATGATAACAGAGCAAGAACAAGAAACTTACTTCCCAGAGATAAGGGAGTCTTAGGAAAGAGGCATTAGGTATTAGATTTATCTGAAAATCTCTAACGAAGATTAGAAGAATGACGCTTTGGCCTAATGGAAAAACTTGCATAGTTGAAATCTTTCTTAGGAAGTTTATGTGTGTTCTTGGGTTGAGAGGTTCTCTTTTGCTTTGTACAATATCAGTAACTATGTATATTTTTAATACTGAAGAATATTTTCCACTTCTACTGTATATACCCAAGGGGAGCACTTTTACTGAATATACCCGAGGTGTAACTTCTCATGGAAAAGACATAATTAAAATATAATATGCAACATTGAAAAATAGAATGTATATTATTCTGATAGAGCAATAGTGTTCCTTTTCATTGAATTATGGGTTACATTCAATATATCAAATAATTGATTAAAATATAATATGATACTCATTTACATGGCATCATATATTGCTTCCAAGAAGTTTGAAACACTTTTCATTGATCTAAACAATAGTTTCTAAATAAGAAATATATGCATAGATATAAATAATAATGAATGTGTGAATATACGTCTAGATTTTCTATTCTAGTCTGCTGATTTATCTAGTTTTATACCAATACCTATTGTTCATGTTCACTGATTTTAGGTAAAATGTGCCTTCTGATAATACAAGTTCCTACAAACCTTGCTATTCTTTTTTTTAATTGAAAAACTTGAAGTAGTTAAAGATTCACATGCAGTTATATGATCTAGTACAGGGATATCCCTTGTGTCCTTTTCCAAGTTTTCCCCAATGGTAGCTTTTTGCAAAATTATAGCATAATATCAGAACCATGATATTGATACAATCAGCCAACCTTATTCCGATTTTTCTAGTTTTACTGTTTTATTCCACTTATTTGTATGAGTGTGTTCTAAACAATTTTCTCACATGCAGTTTTATGTACTTACCATCACAGTTAAGATACTCCATAGTTCTATCATCACAGGGGCCCTTCTATTGTGATTTTATAAACATACCCTTATCTCTCCCGTTGTTCTAATTTTATACTTTTTTGCACTATTCTTGAGCATTTCTACTTCTATGTAAAGATGAGGAAAATTTTGAGCAAATCCCTGTTCACAGCACACAGAAAGTGAGGACTCTAGTTGTAATGTCTTAAAACATACAAAAAAAATACTAGTTTTGGGACAATTGATACATTTGTGTTGTTAATCTTCTCATGTGGTGTCAATGCCTGCCAGCCACAGAATACCAGGGACAACCCACATTTAAACAAGTTTAATTTATTGCTGTTTGTTGCAAAGGAGCAAAAACGTCATGGGAAACCATTAAGTGTCTCAGAATGTTAAAAGATAACAGTTAAGGTTTAAGCTTGTATTAAGTGATTTTGGAGAGGGTTCACGGAAATAGGGCTTTGCCTTGAATTAGATGCTCTAAGGAAGTAGGGGTAATGATTGGCCAACATATTTAAGAAAAAATGTTCTAATTTAGTAGTCAAGAAAATTTGTTTGCACACATAGACACACACGACCAAAATACAGAAAACAAGGTATTGCATTATATTCATAGACCCGTCAAAAAATAAATAGAATTGCATTTCCCATCACTGGTGGGGATGTCAAGAAGAGCTAACTCACAGACCAGGGAAAATGAGTATAACACAGCTGTTTGAGAAAGTAATCTGGCAATATCTATTACAACAAAGATCAACTTTTGTTTAGCGATTTTATTCACAGGAATCTATCATATAGAACCAGAACATCATGACTTAATACGTTTGTAAAAAAAAAAAAAAAAAAAAAAGGAAAACTGTTGGAAATAAAAAAAAAGCCGAGCCAATAGAAAAAGTATAT
>NW_016827299.1:818366-865840 GCF_001698545.2 Rhinopithecus bieti
AAAAAAAAAAAAAAAAAAAAAAGGAAAAACTGTTGGAAATAAAGAGAAAGCCTGACCAATAGAAAAATGATATAAACTTTAGGGCATTTACACTATGAAATATTATGCTGCTGTTAATAAATAATAAAGTAACTCTTCATCAGTTAACCTGGAGAGATTTCCATGATGCATTTTGGAGTATGAAAAACAAAGTACATAAAATCTATGGATATGATTTCAATTATTGTAAAAGCAATAGCAGAATTTATGTATACGAGTATGTATACTTGTGTCTTATATTTTATACCTCTTCTATATAGTCTATGAAAAGTAATTTGAAATATTTATCATATAAATATTGTGTTTCTTCAATGGATCAAAATATAATGCTGTCTTTCATGGGGAATTGAAATTCAGCTATTTTATCTAAAAATATATAGTAACTTTTAATGTATCTGGAATCTATATATGCATGTGCATATATGTATATGCTTAAGTGATCTTAAAAAAACAGCAAATATAAATACAACAGAATAGTATTCAACCTGAAAATAAAGGAAATTCTGCCATTCTGCCAACAACATGGATGAAACTTGAGGACATTATGCCAACTGAAATGTCTGTCACAGAAAGACAAACACTGCATGATTTCACTTATATGAGGTGGGTAAAATAGTCAAATTCATAGAATCAAAGAGTGAAATGGTGGTTACCGGGTTCTGTGGGGAGTGGGAGATAGGAAATTGGTAATCAAAGGGCATATATTAATAGCTTTAGTCAAACAAGATGAATAACTGTAGAGATCTGCTGTAAGGCACTGTACCTATAGTAAACAATAATAACTTGTAGCTTTAAAATTTTAAGAAGGTAGATCTCATGCTAAGTATTTTAACACAATAATAATAAAAACTACACAAAACCCCAAACAAACTAATAATGTCAAAGACAAGAAAAAGTCAAACCTAGAGGGCCCTGATCTAATTAGAATAATAAGGATTAGATAGTAAAATGATTTTTAAAAAACATTTATGTTACTATTTGATGCCTCCATTTTCCTAGATTCAAAATATGCACAATTTTAATACTTTAAGATAGAATTTAAGTTATGTGATTCAACAATAAAAACAAGTTTACCTTTAAATAAAGCTTTCCATAAAAGTGCAAACTGTTTTAATATATCAATATGTATCCAAAGTGAAGATCAAGTAAAGCAAGCAGAAGTGATAATGTAAAATGTACCTCTTAAAGTAATTTATTATAATAAATGGCATGCTAACAATGAAAAGGTGAGCTGGCAGAGGAACTCTTCTCCATTCCTATTTCTATCACAGCTGGAGGTGCATGGCTTCCTTGTTCTTACAAAGGGATTACTGCCACATGGTGAGCTCCTGCAACAAAAGCTAAATAGGAATCAGCTTCCCTTCTTAAATATTAATAATGCAATCACTACATAAAGGAATTTAGTAATGCATAGTATAATTAAAGAAGTCAGAGCTTCTAAGAACTCCCAGGTTTTCTTGACGTTTCACTCAGATGTTATCTTCATGTGATCACAGTCCTTAGGAGACAAGTGTTTATATTGATAGTGAAATTCTGTTTGAAAGTAAAATATACCTGTAAGATGATTAGTTTTTAAAAATCTATCTCATCTAAAACAGCTGACTTTTTTCAATGAATTTCATATTTTGATTCGATATTGAGCTTTCTTCTTACCTTCCTTTTATTCTATTATTAAATGCTGCATAGATTTAGACTGAATAGAGGTGGCATTTATTTCTCTCCTAGGTTCCTATATGAAAATAACTTAAAACAATGTATATTATGCTTATGAAAACTTATTCCAAATTGAGAAAATCCAGCAACATTCCTTGTGGGAGGTATTATAATAACCTATAGATAATATTTAGGTTTACATAAGATCTGTAAATATTAAATTACGTCCCTAAATATTTGCCCAGTTCATATCAACTAGAGTTCTACTATCATTTAGAACAGTTTAAAAGTGTGTCTGTCAATTTGCTTCTGAAGATATCACTGGTATGTGCAGCCTAGGGGTTGGGGGAGGTTAGGTACTTTTAAGAAAAGCATAAAAAAAGAAAAGATAAATTATAGAGAGAAAATAATCTTTTTCTGATACAGTCATTCATAAAGAAATATTGATTGAATGTCAAAGACTCATCTAGATTCAGCCGTGGTAAAAAAAAAAATGTCCCTGGAGCTTACTTTCTAGCTGAGATCTCCCAAGGTAAAGAAAGAAGGCAACCCTTAGAAATGATCTCTAAATGTGGTTCCAGAAAGGATATTACCCCATGGGAAATAAAAACTTCACAATAAAATGATGCAACACTGAAGGCTTATTGTCGCCTAATCTTTGAAAATCTAATATCAGAAAGAAAAAAGTGATAGAACATAGGGAGGAAATTGTATCTAGAGATCCATAGTTTAATATAATCTCTCACAGATTATTGGAAGCCATCCCTATTTTAGTAAACATAAAGGACCTCTGTCAATTCAAATTACTTACATATTCAAAGGTGATGATTGTGTTCTTGCATTTCTGTCTCTGCAAACAAATGAACGTAAAATATCCAATAGAAGTAGGCTCATACTTGTGTTTTTACTTTAAATAATGTATTAGTGTCTAAAGCACCTATGAAGAAACAGCCAAAGCAAACGGAAATTTTTATTTCTAAAAGACGGAAGAATAAGCAACTCTTCTCAAGAGACTGCATTAAACATTGCACCAACAAAGGCAGAGTTAGGTCAAGAATTTTCAAGACATTAAAAATCAAGTGATAGTGTCAGAGCAGTTTTATATTAACCCAATGTGTTAATACACAGTGTGCTTTTGCAATATTAAATTCCCTAAATAGCTACATGGCCAGAAGTAAAGTCAATATTTATTTACTGGAGTATTTTGTATTTACTTGGATCACAATAAAATAGACAAATGTCTGAAACAGCACTGCTCTCTTTTTCTCCCACTCTTTTGAGGAATTTATTTACATATTAGAGTAATTTGCTAAATATTTATTCATAGCATTTTGTCCAAGTGTATACTGTCTGCCATGGAATCTGTGAGAAGTTTCCAATCCATAATACCCAAAGGAATATAAGTGTAATATAAAAAAGAGTAGGCAGTATACAGAAAGTGATTTATACATTGTTAACAGTTGCCTGACCAAATAGTGATCAAGATGGGCAAAGGATTGGGTAATGCTTAATGGAAGAGAGATGTCTGGAATTGAGTTTTGATGAGCAATATTAACAAGATTGGAGCTTGGTGACATATGTTTGGAGTAATGATGAGGCCGTTCTAATGAGATCAGTCTCACGAGAGTGATCTATTACAGGAAGTAGTAGAAGAAAAGTTATAATGAATTTATGTTTCTCAAGAGATTTAAATAAAATAAGAACAGTGTTTTTCTTTTTTAATTTTAACTATTTTATTTTCAGTTCTGGATACATGTGCAGGACATGCATGTTTGTTATGTAAGTTTAAGAGGCAATGAGAAGCTATTGAATATCCCTGAGTACTAGGTCAAAGTAAAATAATCTGGCAGAATATTTCAGGGGCAATTAAAACTATAAGGTAGTTAAAATGGTATCACGCACCACACACTAACACACACAAAATATAGGAAGAATGCATGCTAATTATGAACAAGTTTTCTAAAGATATGTAAAGGTTGTTTGGGCTATGTGGTGGTATGGCCCAGACCGTTATTCCCCAAAGAAGACCACCAGAGTCCAGAGTCAAAGCCCAAGCGGCTGCAAGGATCTTTACTGCAAGTTCGAACTTGGTCCCTCCGCTTCGCACAAACATACAAGAGGGCCCACACGATGCATGTGCCCGCTTTTTATAGCCCGATGCATACAGGATATGTAAGGTTACAGAGGAACAAAGGAATTCTTTTGGTCGCAGCATCACAATTGGTTAATATTTTAGTTATTATACATTAACAGTTTTATATTTGTTCCACGCATTTAGTAAAACTACAAACGGTTGTGACCTTATCGGGGCTCTCTGAGGTGGGTTTTCTGAGATATATGGGGGATTGGTTTGTGTTGGGCTCAGGAAGTTGGACAAATAGAGGAATGTGTTTGTACTGGGCCCTAGGACTGAGATTTATATGGCAGACACCAGTAATTAGAACAGAACCAGAGCAGGACGAGGGACGGCAAAGAAAAAATTTCACAAATGCTTGTCCTTACAAAGTCTGGGATCTATAGATAACCAATCGGTTAGTGTCCGGGGTCGATTCTTTAACTAGGCTCAGGGCGACACGCGGGCTGTTGCCTGTGGACTTCATTTTCTCCCTTTTAGTCTTTTCATTTGATGCTCTTTCAGTGGAGCAAAATTTGGAAAAAAGTAAGACCTTGGTAGGATTATCCTATGGAAGGAGCTCTGGGCCCATTTTCTTGAACCAAGTTCTTTTCATGGTGGTAACATAGCCCTACATAGGCCCCTGGAATATGAGAGTAAAAGGTACTTGTTGCTTACTCTTTTGGAAGAGATCTTCAGGTACTGGATATACAAAGAGTAAATTACTGTATAGTGTGTGTGGGCAGATGAGAACCTTAAGTTCCTCTAGTTACCTGCAGTTCAGCGTGGTTTGAAGTTAGAGAATTAATTCGTAACTAAAATATCTCAGTGGCAAGGAATTACTCCTGAGGGTCTAGTGCCTGGAAGGGAGTTCTGAATTATAAAAGGAGTGACTTAGCAGCAACAGAAGTGTACTGACAACCAAATACCAAATGAGATAAGGTTTGAGGGCTGCAAAGATAAATGATGATAGAGGACCAAATGGAGCTGCTTACCTCTTAACACCTTGATTGTATTTAAATTTTCAGCAACTTGCATGCAAATCTAGCAAAGTGTGTGTGTGTGTGTGTGTGTGTGTGTGTTTGTGTGTATGTGTATGAGATACAATTAGTGGAGAGATGTGAGACCAGGTTATATATCTATGATTGTGGAATGAGAATCCATTCAAAATATAAATGGGAATGTAATAGAAAAACAAAGGCTAATTAATATTTATTCCCTATATATGTAGCTCATTTGATCACAAATTCCAGCACTTTTTTGGTTACTGGTAATAAGCATTCAATAAATGTTTCTCAGTTAAATATAATTATTGAATAAATTATATGAAGTCTTACATGTTCTAACATCCACTGCAGCCTATTGCACTTCCTAAAATATAGCAGAATGTATGGAATCCCCATGATTAATTGGACGTGCAAAGCCTTTTTACTCTAAATGGAGGCAACTGCTGTAGGTCTTTCCTAAACTTACACTTTCACTCTAGGCCTATATATACATATATATATATACACACACACATATGTATATATGTAATTTATTTATTTATTTTTTGAGACGGAGTCTTGCTCTGTCTCCCACGCTGGAGTGCAGTGGCGCGATCTCGGCTCACTGCAAACTCCACCTCCCAGGTTCACGCCATTCTCCTGCCTCAACCTCCTGAGTAGCTGGGACTACAGGCATGCGCCACCATGGCCAGCTAATTTTCTTGTGTTTTTAGTAGAGATGGGGTTTCACCACGTTAGCCAGGATGGTCTTGATCTCCTGACCTTGTGATTCACCTGCTTCAGCCTCCCAAAGTGCTGGGATTACAGGCCACCACACCTGGCCTAGGCCAGTATTTTTTAGTGCACAACATATTTTCTCTTGAATATCCTGCTGAGTTAAAAACTTACATGTATTTGGAGTTTCTTCAATATGCAAAAATAAATAGAAGTTTCTTCAATATATAAAATTAACAGAAATTTTTATTTAGCATTTAATGACCATGAAAGCCATATGAACTTTTCTCCTTAGCTGTATGTTGAAAAAACACACACTTTCAGAATTCATAGTTAGAATGTATACATTTCAAAATAATACATAATTATTTTAAGCATTCTGCAACATTGACCAGAGATGTGAAAATTAATGTCCTCATCATTCTTAACAGTTGCTATTTTTCACAGCATGATTCCATGCTAATGGAACCTTGACTTGCACAGTGAAGTGAAAACCAATAACTGTGCTGAGGGCATAATATATGGGTGATATATGTATGTAAGTGTGCATTCAAGTGCATATATATTTACATAAATATAAAATACCATTTAAATGTACCTTGGAACATGTGAAAGCAAATACAAACATATTTTTATTAGAGTTAATATTAGAATTCATTAACTTTTTTCTGGTTTTAGAAGTAATTGCTGTTTATTGCAGAACAATTGGAACATGAAAAAATGTGTAAGGTGCAAATAACAATAAGCTCATGATGCAAATATTTTGTTGTATCCCTAATGGTCTGTTTTTAATGCAGAAACATGTTTGATCTGGCCATAATTGGGTGTAGAAGAAAATCTTTCAAAATTTCATTTCCATATCTCTGCTTTACATTCTAGCCTGCATAATGCAAGGGAAGAGTTTTGCTTCAGTGTAAACTAGCCCTTTGTCATCCTCCACTTTTCCTCATCTCTCACTTCAGATTCAAACTCTTCATCCAAATAACTGCCCCAGAAATTAGTATAATTATTCTCTGTTTTGTTTTAACAGCATATCTGTTTTCCTTTTAACGCATTCTTTTTTTTTTTTTTTTTTTTGAGACGAGGTCTCAGTCTGTCACCCAAGGTGGAGTACAGTGGTGTACTCCTGGCTCACTGCAGCCTCAACATACCCAGGCTCAGGTGATCCTCCCACCTGAGTTCTGTATTTTTTATAGAGACAGAGTTTCACTATGTTGCTCCGGCTGGTCTTGAACTCCTGGGCCCAAGGAATCTGTCCACCTTGATCTCCCAAATTACTGGGATTACAGGTGTGAACCACTGCTCCTGGCTTTATTTTTCTTTATTAAAAATTTAATGCAGCAACCTAAAACCTAATTCCTACATCTACAGAGTGAAAGATCCATAACCATGTTCCTCTCTCTCTGGTTTGATGCTCATTTCTTATACTAAACATAACATTTGTGAGTTTTCATGATTCATAAATACATAGAGGCTTCTCTTACTTTAATGTCCAGAAAAGTACTTCATATACAGCCAAGCACTCAGTATATATGGGTTGACCGAATCTCCTTGTTGGGTTATTAGTAGAGTGATTGCTGGTGTTGATGGTAGCGGTGGCCCATCTGGAGCAGCCACTGCCATGATGCCTTCTGCAGTGGGGAAGGTACGGCTGGGGCTGAGCACTCCACAGATCCAGTGGGAGCCATGCATGGGTGAGAGCCCCTTCCGCTTCCGAGTTGGAGGGGTTGGAGCCCCACCCTCCCAGGCACAGCTGCAGCTGCCCAGCTGAGGCTGTGGACCTTGGCATTCCAGTGCTCTCGGACTGGGAAGCTTTCATGCTCCTGTAGGCTCAGAAGTCTGAGTGCTGACGCACCAGCCCCCTGTTGCCTTGGCCCCCTCCAGACTTTGGGCACTGACAAGTACAGGAGGAAGGCCGGGGGGGCGGGAGGAGCTGAGGGAAGCTTGGCAAGGGCCTGCAGGGACCCCTTGGCACGAACAGCCTGGGCACCATGGGCACTGTGGAGAGCAGGTCAATGGTGGCAGAAAGCAGACAGTATCTTGGGAAGAAAGGGACAGGTCCCCGGTGAAGCCCTACCTTCAAGCCGGTGCTGGCCTGAGGCCTGAGGGCTGGGCTGCCAGTTCCGTGGACTGGAGTGAGAACTTACGGTGCTTTTTCTGGGCCGCCCATGGCTGCTCATGGACCAATCAGTGTGCACTTCCTTTCCTTGGAGCCCATAAAAACCCCCCAGATTCAGCCAGACTTGGGCGGACAAGGGGATGACCTGATTGCAGGTAGGAGCTACTCACTCTGGGTCTCCTCTCCTCTCCTCTCCTCTCCTCTGAGGGCTGCACAGACATCGGGATGATCTGCCAGTGGAAAGGAGCTATGGACATTGGGTCTCCTGAGAACTGTTCTGCTGCTCAATGAAGCTCTTCTCCACCTTGCTCGTCCTCCAGGTGTCTGTGTACCTCGTTCTTCCAGGACATGGCACAAGAACTTGGGGCCTGCTGAATGGCAGGACTAAAAGAGCTATAACACAAACAAGGCTGAAACATGACCCCACAAACCCCCGCTCCCATCCCTGCTTGCCACGTTGCAGGCAACAAGAAGGAGAGAAGAGCTGTGGCCCTTTGGGGAGTCCAGACCTAGAGACTCCGTGAGCCAGGGCTGTGACTCCCTTTTTGGGTCTCTGCAGTTCCTGGCATCTCCAGGCTTCCAGGTGCCATTGCATTCCCTTCATCTAGACATGGGTACCTGCAGCAGAAGCCAGGTGCAGTACATCTGGTCCAGCTGTGACTCTGCACAGAGCAGGCACCTGTGCCAGGCACCTGGAGCTGACTTCTCCCCCTAAGCAGCCAGCATGCCCACCCGGCTGTGCACAGTGACTGGAACCCGCTCTCACTTGCCCACATAACCCTCACCACTTCGTGCCTGGCTTGCGCTTGGCAGGTGTGGGACCTGGGCATGTAGCGTACACTGATTACAATCTGCCAGGCCAAGTGGGCAGAACAAGCCCAGTGGGCACGAGCAAATAGTCAGAAGGTGCTGCCTGCCACAGAAATTTCTGGCTGATGAAGCAACACCTTAAGGAGCCCGTGACACTGTCATTTATAGGCCATAAGTTCATTATCAATTGGTGTTACTACAAACTGTGTAATACAGATTAGCCAAGTATGTAACACTGTTGTGGCGATGACACTTTCGTGACATTCTTTATGATTCCCCACCCATTTTTATTTATATTTGTGCCCCGCATGATCTGTTACCCTCTAACCACTATCCAAATATCATAAAGAATATCTCTCTGGAGATTGTCCATTGGTGTGCATAAACAACTGTGTTGCTTAAAACTATTTCTTTCAGTTGCAGTACTGCACTGCAACATTGAACTGTAAAAGTACCTAGAGTGAAATAAAATGGTTCTCCTGACAGAAATACCCTGAGGCACTCTCCTTATTTAAATAGAGTGTTCTTCAGCAAAGGTTGTTCCATCAACAATTAGTGCCTTCTTCATAACTCCTAAATTATTCATTAAATGCAAATACAAAATCTAATCACTTTACAGTAAAGTTGAAAGAAGAAAGATTAATGCAATTTTTTTCTTTAAAATGCAGTTCTAATTCTTTTGGTTTTACTGTGTTTGAATGATAATAAATACAATTTTGATATGCAAGGTTTTGTAGCAATTTCATTTTCTAGTAATGAAGAATGAAGACTGAATTTTGCTGGTTTGTTTTTCTTCTGAGAGAGTCCTAACTGATAAACTACATCTCCTGTAGATGTACCTGGCAGCAAAAATTCTGCTAATAGTTTCATATCTATTCCATACTTGTACACTGAGCAGTTTATGGTATATCCTTAACCTGCATCTCCCTTCCTTCTCTGCCACAGGGCTTCATAAACAGAATAAAAATAAGGTTGCAGATAACCACTTGTTAGCGGTGGAATTATGACTACCATTTCAGGGCAACTTCTTTAAGGTTATCTTTGAGCCAGCCTCACGTTTTTGGATACTTGAGTCCCTTTAGTGGTGAAGGAAAATCAGTTACGTTAGTATGTAAAGTGATATGTAATGTATGTAATATAATAATAAGGTAAATTAGTGTGTAAAGCAAAGTCTCTCTGAGGGGATCACCATAAGGCATTTCTCTGAATTGCTAGTACCTAGGCTGTTGGACAAATTGATGTGCCCTTTTGTTACTGTTGTGGAGTTTGGTGTGTCTCTGTGAGTGTGTTTTTGTTTTTTAAGTCTTACAGAAACTCTTACTATTCAAGTAGCTGATTGTCCTCTCTGTGTTCTTCCTGGTCTGAAGCTCAGTAGCAAGTTTTCAGTGTTTCTCAATTGATTGCATACAAGTTTATGACAGTTATAATCATTATTCTTTCAAAAATCTTATTCCTGCTGTCTTACTATTCCCGTTTTTCTTTAGCTGTAATTCCAAAACCCATTTGGTTTCATCTTGTTGTACAGCATATTTTTCTGTAAACCATGTTCAATGCTTTTATGGAATAATGTCGGGGGTAAATGTGTACACACAGATAGAACTTCACAGTGTTGCTTATACTATGCACCTCTGCTATGCTGGCAGAAATACAGCTATCGAGGGCTGCCTGTAAATTCTAACCTTCAATAAGAAGAGATTGTGAGTTGAGAGTAAGACAAAGCACAAGGCTTTGTTTTTCACACCAAGAGAATATGTATTATTCAAGAGTGGTTAAGCAAAATAGATAATGGGTAACAAGACAACTTCTTGATATTTTTGTCATTTGCATATAACCAAGGCAAGAAAGTATTTACATTTTAAATATGCAAATATTAAGAACAAAGAATAGTGTCATTGTAACTCTCCAATATTATTCCTGGTTATGTGACTCAGTCCTAGCCAATCCCAGATTAACATGTCAGTGCCCCAGTGCCTGGTTCAGCAATAGGCATATGACCCACTCAGAACCAGTGAGAAGCAATCAGAATAAGAGGTCCAGTAAGAGACCCAGCCATGGCAAAAGAAACATCTGCCTGGGCCTTTTCAGTAAGATGAGTAATAAATTCCTTGGAGTTTAGGCAGTAATCATTTATTGAGTCTCTCTCTCAAAAGAAAAAAAAAGGTACACTGGTCACTGTGACACCCATAAAGGATCAGACAATAATATTGAAGCAAAACATTCTATATGACCTACTTTATACAGTTCTCCAGGAAGGCAATCAGAGATACCAGGTATATCCAGGTAAATTATGAATTATACAGTCCTTAAACGGACAATTTACAAAATCTGCAGCATGAGTGATGCCCCTGGATTTATGAATTTTATGACTTGAACAAAGTCAGGTCTAAATGCTTGATTTTGCAACTCAGATGTAGTTATTCAAATGTTTGATTCAACTTTTGATGTGAAAAGACAGTTTTGTGCAACTTGGTGAGAAAAGTCAGTTAGGTCATATGAAATTGGCATTGTATCAGCATTTTAACAATAATTAAAATCTTCTTAAAATGTTCACATTTCCATATTTTATAAATAAGTTGGTCTTTTGAAGTGTACATACCCTATTCAAAAAATGTTGATGAACTTTCAACCTTTTTTTTACAAAATAGAGTGTTAAGTTTTCAAGATTTGACAAGAAAGACATTTTAATAGTAAATTATAGCCAAAATAGATTTTGTTAAAACAATGTCATTGACCAATTCAGGGTCTAAAAAGTACATTAAGCTTTTAATTGCATGACATTTGTTAGTAAAGGATTGTAGCATAATTGTTAGTGAGCTTTCAGAAGTGTTTCTTGGAGATAATGTTTGAATAATCTATTGCTTGAATTTGAATAATTTATGCATGAACCAGTGTAGAGTTATAATTGCAATTACAATGTTCAGTTCAGTAGCAACGAGTTGCATTTGAAGTTGGATGCTGATTACACCGTATAGCTTAGGCTCTGCTTTTCATTTCATTTTTAACAAAGGATTCTGAGTAAAGGGAGATGGCTCAGAGCTTGACAAAAGTTCCCAAGTGAAGTTTTAAAGAGTTTCTTTCTAAAGATTTTTATTTCATTTTATTATTTTTTAATATTCAAAGTCTGAAATCCAATCTTGCATGCTTCTGTGCCATAGAGATAAAGCAAGGGACTAGAAGTGCCCCTGGTTGGACAGAAAGGACTTTTCTACTTTTCTTCTGAAGGAGCAGCTGCTCTCATCAATAATTTCCTGAAGCAATAGTCCTGGAGTGTAAACAATATTTTATACGGATGACAGTGGAACAGAATATGTTACTGCTGAAATTTGTGCACTTCACTGGGGAGAATGAATTAGCCCTGTGTGACACGGAATCAACTGTATTATATTTTCAGAATTAAATGAAAGGGTTAAGAGTTTTCATATGAAGAAAGTTTCTGATTGTAAAAGAGACAATACAGTAATTTTCACAAACATGAAAAATTTTATGTCACGGAATATTTTAAGCAATTAATACTACGAATTTTAAAGTGTTTTGCCAATCAATTAAACTTAATTTTATAATGTGACACTGAATTTTGCTTTCTGGAAAATTTTAAAACTATACTGAAGTGTTGACAGTTTTAGAGGGCTAATTTTTTTTAATTAAAAAAAGTCAATGGGCCATGAATTTATTTTCAAATATTCCGAAATGAACAAACAAACTTTTATAAATATTTCAACTAATTTGATCAAAATTAAAACTATTTAAATTACAACATTGCTGGAGATCAAGCATTTCCGTGGAAATCATTTGTTGCTGAAACTTTGAGATTTACTTTCACTTTTTAGAGTCATGTATCTCCTTGTTCCTTTTTCTTAAATTTTGTCTACTATTCTACAATAGAAGAATAATTCTTTAATTCTCTCATTCACATTAAAGGTATTTTCAAATGGGGTAATGACTAGGGAACTAAAAATTATAAAATAGGTTGGGCATGGTGGCTCCTCACTCAGGAGGCTGAGGCAGGAGAATCGCGTGAACCCAGGAGGCGGAGGTTGCAGTGAGCCCTCACGCCATTGCACCCCAGCCTGGGTCATGGTGTGAGACTCCATCTCAAAAAAAAAAAATAATAATGATGATAAATATATATATATATAATAAATTGCAAAGGCAGAATTCCATAACTTTTATCATGGACATCTTAAAATATATTGAATTATATATTAATGGGCTTAGAATTCAGAAAGGAATCAAGCTGATTTAGTTCTATCCCCTGCTTTTAAGCAAAATATAACAGTACAGAAATACTGTGGATATGTGTTGGCAAAATCTTAAAGTCAGGTAAAATTATATAGTCTTTTAAAATAACTTTTTTTCATAACCTTATACTCAGAAATATAATTTATTCCTGGTATAATTTAGATCCATCCCCATTTGCTAGTTTGTAACTTCTAAATTTAGTTTTGAGATCATCATAAGAATATTGAAGGTGAACTAATTAAGTATGAACCCCTTCCATTTTGACTGAGAGATTTAAAAATCAATGATGTCACTGAAGATTTATTTTATTTCTTAATCTTATTGAGTTAAAGTGTTTTTGCTTTTTAGGCAGCTTCAAAGGAAGTTGAATATTGTATTCATACTAATTTATACTTTTCAGCTATGAATTTAAAAAATTGAGCAGATTTGGTTATCACAGGTATGCCTTATTAAGCAACTTTCTGAATGTATAGTTTGAAGCATGGGTAATAATTACTGTTTAGTAAAAATGTGAATTGCAAAATCCAATTCAATTGATGTAATTTGTTTTCAGTATTCTCTCCTTGTTTAAAATGATCAACAAAAATTAATCTATTTGGACTATGGTAATAGTCCATTTATAATTGACCATTTACAAGTGGCACACAGGGGATGTCATAAAGAAATAATTTTGCTTAAGAAAGATAGTAATGAAATTAACATTGTAAAACAACATGTTTTACCCATTTAAGAGAAAACATGCTTTTTACATTTATTATAGAAAGTGGAAAGCAGAGTGAACTCTGGTCAGACTGCCTGTGCTTTCATTCCTGTTCTGTCACTCAGTAAGTGTTGTGGCCTTGAGCAAGTCACTTGTGAAAGTCTTAGCTTCCATATCAGTAAAAAGTAATTACCTGTGAGGATTATGATTATTTCATTACGTTTAAACAGGCTTGGAACAGTACTGGCACATAGTTAGCACTCTGTAGTATTTACTATTATCTTTGGTTTATATGTAAGTAGATAGCATTTATTTTAGATGAATTTATCTATAAAGTAGTGCCTACTACTAGAAAACATTATGAGGAGTAATAATATTGATAATATTCTATAAAAAATTATAGTCTGAGACCTATGGCTAACTTGGATGATTCTTTTTTCTCCTAAATTACAATGAATCAGTAAGGTTTTTCTTTGCAGAGAATCATTTTATGACCCAGGGGAACAGGAGGAAAGAAGACACTTTCTATCAAGCACTTTATATATTCAATATATTAATTTATCTTTATTTACTCAGTCATTTATTAAGGATCTACAATTATATGAGTACATATGTAATATATCTGTATTATATAATTCCAATTATACATATACTTTAAATCCTCCCTAGAGGCTTGTGAATTTGTCATATTCTCCTTTTATTATAAAATAAGAAAGAGGGAGCCTGGAGAGAGATTAGGTGAACTAATAAATGACAATACTGGCATTTAAATCTAGATTTCTCTGCTCTAAAACATATGCTTTTTTTCAAAAATACCATATTGCTTTCATAGATAGCAAATTTAGGCCAGTGAGACATACTATAACTAAAGATGACTTAATGTGTTAAAACCAAAGTGCCAAAAATGTTAGAGCTGAATTTATGTTAAATGACTCAAATATCGATGTAAAAAAATAACAATAAGCTCAATAAATAATTGACTTTTAAAAAGGTTATTAATGTCTTGGTGAGGTGATAAGTTTCTTAGTCAGCTTACTAGCTATGCTGCATTTTAAACCCAGATTACAAAGACTGAACACATTAGACTGTTTAGGAATGCTTTGAACAATGCTTTAGTGCTCTATAGCATCTGATGAAAAGGAAAAAAGACCATTTTGCATGAAATATTTGTTGCTAAGAAACAGTTTATTAATGTTAATATGCTTGTAATACTGTAGGTTAAAATCAATTTAAAAAATTCACCTAAATTATTTGTAAAATAAGATGCCATGCCTTAAAGTATGTTTCTATCCCCACTTCAAAGATTTTCAGAGTATCTAACTGGTGAATTGGTAAGCTTATATTTCTGTCAAACCATTTATAAAATGATATTCTAAGCACAATTTTTTTTAACATCTCTCTTTAGCAATTTTTTCTAAGATGATCAATTGACATTTCAGTAAAGACTTGAAAGAGACTAGAAAACACACAACCTCATGAAATTATGTCTCTTTGTATTTAGTTCAAGGTAGAGTATCATTAAGCTTTTCTGTTGTATGTACTTGAAATTTTCTTTTGAAGATGGTATTCGTATTAACTGAGAAAGTACTTGATTGAAAATGCTGGGTAATTTGTAGAGATAATTCCAAAGAATAATTTATATTAATATATATTTTATTTTCCTAAAATAGAACAATATTCATTGTGATTTTTATTGGATTGCTCTGGATTATGGGCCATTACTTTTGAAGGATGTAATAGGTTTTCATAAGTTGATGCTTTATATCTCAATGGAAACTTCACACATGTGTATCTTGTATAAAATAGGATGGTAATCAAATGCTATTATCGCAGAGGGGAGGAAGCTTGCATAATGATTTAAAACATGGGATTTTGGATCAGCCACTTTCTAGTTCCGTAACCTTGATCAAGTGATTTGACTTCTCTAAAGGCTCAGTTTATGTATTCATGAAATGAGACTGCTAATAACTACATGCCAGTCATTCAGTAAATGTTAGCTATCATTACTAAAATCATGGGTAACATTTTCTCATCCATCATGGCAGGAGAGATAGGCAAGCTAATTGCTAATTCTCAATTCCAAATGTTTCTGTTATTGACCACATAAACCATGAAAGAATAGTAAGATGATTTTAATGTAAGACCTGCGATGTAAAGTTTTATGAAAAAAGTTCGTAAAGCTGTTACTACAAAACTGTGTATAACATTTACATAGTTCTTCTCACACAAAAGTACAGAACTGCATATCCACAGAATTATTAGAGTCTCAATGGAGAATGTCTAAAAAGATTTTTGCAACAGGTGCAAAACAGCTGCAGTCCTATTTTAATAATGACAATGGACGGATTTATTCTCTGTGGGCTCTTTTATGCATTTTGAGCTGACACTAACATTTAGGACAGAAAGGAAATAATGACAAAAAATCACATTTTTCTGGGTGAGGAAAACTTTGGCATTGAGAAATAAGTATTTGACACATGCAATGATAATTAACTGTCAAACTATAGTTTATTCTTTAAGAACACTGAATTGCAGTATCAGCATTGGCATTGAACAGCATAAATATGTGCTAACATTTACAACTTATTTTCTTTAACAACAAACACTGCTGTGTAGCAAAATTTAATTTCAATGCTATTTCACGTTTTTAAATTTTAAACAGGTTTAAGAGGATAATTTCCATGATGATACTATTGATAACACTTGCCATAATATAGTTTTTAAAAACATTATTTTCTGGTTCTAAAAGATTCTCCAAATCTGAGATTTTGCTTGGCATGTCTCAATATGAGATACAATTGGTGTCAACTGAAGAAGTATTTGTAGAGTGTGAACTGTATACCCCTTGGGAGTTGAAGAGTTACAAAACAACTAAAACAAAAGAGTTCCCCAAAGAGCTTTCAATGTAATTAAAACCATGAACTTCTAGGTGGCAAACTTTGTGGACTTGAGAAGCCTATTGGGTTGAGTAATAACATGGAAACTGGAAAAGCATTTCTGTTTGAGAGAGAAAAGATAATATCAGTTTTGACATACTACATTTCAGATAATGGTGGGGTATCTATCCATGAGGGATTTCAGTGTGATGTGACTATTATAACTGTTTTTGTTATGTTGGTCAACCTATCCAATGATTCTGCATCACATCGAGTATATTATTCATGTCTAATAGCTTAAAACAATTATTCTTTGAAACTTTGTGTCCTTGCTTTTTGTATATAAGATTTTCCACTTTCTCTAGTATGATAATAATTCTGATTTAAGTTCTGGTTCTTTCTGTTTCATTAGTCCTGTTTGCTTTGGTGTGGTTCTTCTGCTTATTGCCATGCTTCATAATGAGAAAATATTTTGCATGCCTCGGTTTTTGTGAATGTGAGCACTCCTTTACTCTGCCTAAGAATGTCATCCTCCTCTGCAGATGATGTGTATTTGGGAAAGAAATGAATTGTATGGCCTGGACCTGGACTCTTAACCTTGGTTTAGGGGATGGGTGTGAGATGTCCACAGCCATCATGATTTTACTTTTCCTTCCTTAGTTTGTCATCTTGAAATGAATGAAAGATTTGCTGTCCTGTTATTGGCCAGGGTTATTCAGTTGGTTTAGCTGACTGGGCAGATGTTATCTTTTTCATTCAAAAGTGACTGTAAAAATTTTCTAAATTTTGAGCTTAGTTAAATTACAAGCTTCTTCAAAAGAAGGTATATTCGTCTGTTTTCACATTGCTATAAATAAATATCCAAGACTGGGTAATTTATAAAGGAAAGATGTTTAATTGACTCACAGTTCCACATGACTGGGGAGGCCTCAGGAAACTTACAATCATGGTGGAAGGCAAAGGGGAAACAGGGACCTCCTTTGCATGGTGGCAGGAGAGAGTAGAGCTAACAACAGCAGGAAAAATGCCTTATAAAACCATCAGATCTCATGAAAACTCACCATCACAGGAACGGCACGAGGGAACCCCCATTATCCAATTACCTCCAACCTGGTTTCTCTCTTGACACATGGGGATTATAATTTGAGATGAGATTTGGGTGGTGACACAAAGCCTAACCATATTATTCCACCCCTGGACCCTCCCAAATCTCATGGCCTCACATTTCCAAACCAATTGTGCCTTCCAGCAGTTCCCCAAAGTCTTAACTCATTCCAGTATTAACTCAAAAGTTCAAGTCCAAAGTCATATCTGGGGCAAGGTAAGTCCCTTCCACCTATGAGCCCATAAAATCAAAAGCAAGTTAGTTACATCTGAGATGACATGGGGCTACAGGCATTGGATAAATTCTCCCAATCCAAATGGAAGAAATTGGCCAAAACAAAGGGGCTATGGTCACCATGAAATTCTGAAACCCAGGGGGCAGTCATTAAAGTTTAAAGCTCCAAAATAATATCCTTTGACTCCAGGTCTCACATCCAGATCATGATGAGGCAAAGGGTGGGCTCCCACAGTTTTGAGCAAAGCTCTGCCCCTTTGGCTTTGCAGGGTACAGCTTCCCTTCCCAACTGTTTTTATGGCTGGCATTGAATGTCTGTGGCTTTTCCATGTGCACAGCACAGGCTTTTGGTGGATCTACCATTGTGGGGTCTGAGGACAGTGGCCCTCTTCTCACAGCTCCACTAGGCAGTGCTCTAGTGGGCACTCTGTGTCTGGGCTCCAACCTCACATTTCCCCTTTGGACTGCCCTAGCTGAAGTTCTCCATGAGGGCTTTGCTCTTGCAGCAAACTTCTGTCTGGATATCTGAGCATTTCCATACATCCTCTGAAATCTAGACGGAGGTTCCCAAACTTTAATTATTGACTTCTGTGCACCTACAGGTCCAACACTCTGTGTAAACCACCAAAGCTTGGGGTTTGCACCCTCTGAAGCAATAGGCTGAGCTGTATTTTGTTATTTTTCAGCCATGGCTGGAATGAAGGGTGCCAAGTCCTGAGGCTGCACAGAGCAGCAGCAGGGCCCTGGGCCTGACCCAAGAAGTCGTTTTTCCCTCCTCGACCACTGGACCTGTGATGGGAGGGGTTGCTGTGAAGGTCTCTGACATGCCCTGGAAACATTTTCCCCATTGACTTGGTGATTAACATTTTAGTCCTTACTGATGCAAATTTCTGCAGCTGGCTAGAATTTCTCCTTCAAAAATGGGTTTTTCTTTTCTATTGCATCACCACGCTGCACATTTTCCGGACTTTTATAATCTGTCCTACTTGATCATATTGCTCCTAGAAATTTCTTCTGCTAGATCCCCTAAATCATCTGTCTCAAGCTCAAAGTTCCACAGACCTCTAGGGCAGGGACAAAATGTGACCAGTCTTTTTGCTAAAGCATAACAAGAGTCATCTTTCTTCCAGTTCCCAACAAGTTACTCGTCTCCAGTTGAGACCACCACAGCCTGAACTTCATTGTCCATATCACTATCAGCATTTTGGTCAAAGCCATTAAATACGCCTCTAGAAAGTTTCAAAGTTTCCCACATCTTCTTGTCTTCTGAGCCCTCCAATTCTCTTAGAAGTTCCAAACTTTCTCACATTTTCCTGTCTTCTTTTGAACCCTCCAAACTGTTCCAATGTCTGTCCATCACCTAGTTCCAAAGTTGTTTCCACATTTTGAGGTATCTTTGTAGTAGTGCCCCACTACCTCGGTACCAATTTACTGTATTAGTCCATTTTCACACTGCTATAAAGAAATACCCAAGACTGGTAATTTATAAAGGAAAGAGGTTTAATTGACTACCAGTTCCACATGGCTATGAAGGACTCAGGAAACTTACAATCTTGGCAGAAGACAAAGGGGAAACAAGGATCTTCTTCATATGGTGGCAGGAGAGAGAAAAGCTAGCAAGAGCAGGGAAAACTGCCTTATAAAGTCTTCAGATATTGTGAAAACTCACTTACTATCATGAGAACAGCATGAGGGAAACTGCCCCCATGATCCAATCACCTGCCATCTCGTTTCACCTTTGACACTTGGGGATTACAATTAGAGATGAGAAATTTAGAAAGTACGTTACAATATAGGAGAACATCTTCCTAAATGTTCCATTGTATTTTGGAATTTGAAGCTCAATGTGAGAGATGTAGCTATGAGGATGCAAAGGCATAAGAATGATACAATGGACTTTCGGGGAAGAGTGGGTGGGGGACAAGGGATAAAAGACTACAAATATGTATACCGTGTATACAGCTTGGTTAATGGGTGCATCAAAATCTCACAAATCACCACTAAAGAACTTACTCATGTAATCAAATACCACCTGTACTTCAATAACTTATGGAAAAGTATAAAAAATAAAAAATACTAAAATTACTAGAAATATTACATTTTAATTTATTTAGTATTAAGACATTTTAAGACTTGAGACAAATGATACTTTAAAATTATACATGTATGCCTGAGGCTTCAGGTCCTGAAATCTAATAAAATTTTAATGTTAAATAATTTAAAACAAAATCACCCTCAGATTAATTAGAGACTCAAACTAATTACTCTGTACATTTTATTACTGCTTGCAGACAAATTGCTAGCAAGTCAGCCTGTTATAGCTGAAGAGCAATTGCAGACACTCACAGTTTGGCTCTTTATAATGGAGATTGTCCCATTCACTAGTAATAATATTTCTGCTTTGTTGGTTAGTGAAGCCAGAAACTTGTTTTGGTAAAATAACTATGCTTTTCTTTGAAGCCAGCAACTTATTTTGGTAAAACAACTATGCTTTTGACTTCCCTCTATATGGAAACATTAAATGTTTTCAAAGAATAAAAGGAAATAATATGCAGATTTAGGTGCTTGAAACATTTGATTTGGTATATCTCTGTGGTTGGTATATTTGAATATTTGGTGTAATTTTATTAATGAAAATAGTAGTACATTCATATAATTATTAGTTTTAGGAAGCCATTTAGTAAAATAGTCTGTAATAGACAACATTTAATCAAGGAGAGCTCTTTAAAATTAAATTTGAGACTGGGACTAGTTACAAAGTCAGTTGTATTAATAGTTTGAACTTGGTTTCAAATGAAGGCAACTTTTTGTCTCATTGTTTTCTTCATTTTAAAGTTACTTATTTCTTCTTTGATGTTTAGTATTTTTTTTCATCTACTAATTGTGGGTTAAGTTCACTCTTGCTTTTCTAGTTTTTAAAAATGCCTTATTGGGCTATTCATTTGAAGTTTTTAAATTATTTTTTGTTGTAGCCAGTTATAGCTATAAATTTCCCTCTTAGTACTGCTTTTGCTGTAACTCATAGGTTTTGTTATGTTGTGTTTCCATATCATTTGTTTCAAGACATTTTTCAACTTTCTTCTTAATTTCTTCATTGACCCACTGGTCATTCATGAGTATATTGTTTAATTTCCATATGTTTGTATAGTTTCCAAATTCCTCTCGTTACTGATGTGTAGTTTTATTCTATTGTCATAGAAGATGCTTGATAGTACTTCCATTTTATTTTGAATATTTAAGACTTGTTTTATGACCTAACATATGGTATATCCAGCACAGGAGAAAGATGAAGGTCACAAGACTCAACCAGTCTAGTCCTTCCACATTCCTTTGCCTGCTTTTATTCTAGCTTTGCTGGCAACTGATTAGATGGTGCCCACCCAGAGTGAGGGTGGGTTTGCCTCTCCCAGTCCACTGATTCTAATGTTAATTTTCTTTGGCATCACCCTTACAGACACACCCAGGAATAATACTTTGCATCCTTCAATCCAATTAAGTTGACACGTAATATTAACCATCACACTCTTTATGTCTTATTGTACTGTCTATGTCTTGAAAAGTTGTTGTAGTTATTATTTTTGATTGGTTCAAAATTTAGTCTTTCTGTTTAAGTCAAGAGAGGTTTACACACCACAATTACAAGGTTACACTATTCTCTGGTTTTCTGTGTGGTTACAAGATATATAAAATAGCCTCAAAAGGGCAAGTCTGAGATTTATTGGCCTTAAAGAGGAGGTAGACAAAGAAATAGGGGTAGAAAGTTTATCAAGGGGATAATAATATCTGAGCACTTCGAAACCTAGAGGAAGATATCAACATTCACGTACAAGAAGGTTATGGTACACCAAGCAGATTTAATCCAAAGAAGACTGCCTGAAGGCATTTAATCAAACTCTCAATCAAAGTCATCATTTAGTCTTTCTTTGACTCAAGAGAAGTTTACACACCACAATTACAATGTTACACTATTCTGTGTTTTTCTGTGCGCTTATAAAATCTAGAAAATAGATATTGTAGATAGATCTTCCGAACCTAGAGAAAAATCTCCAGGTTTATTCCTTCAGATTATTTCTTCTTGCTCATTAACATCCTTTTCTGTCAGAGTGAAGAACTCCCTTTAGCATTTCTTATAGGACAGATCAGGTGTTGATGAAATTTCTCAGCTTTTGTTTGTCTGCAGAGGTCTTTATTTCTTCTTTATGCTTAAAAGATATTCTCTCTGGTTACACTACTCTAGGGTAAAATATTTTTTCTTTCAGCACTTTAAATATGTCATGACACTCTCTCCTGGCCTGTAAGTTTTCCACTAAAAAGTCTGCTGCCAGACATACTGAAGCTCCATTGTATGTTATTTGTTTCTTTTCTCTTGCCGCCTTTAGGATCTTTTCTTTATCCTTGACCTTTGGGACTTTGAGCATTAAATGTCTGAGGTAGTCTTCTGTGGGTTAAATTTGCTTGGTGTTTCATCATCTTCATGATTATGAAACATGTACTAGAATGTTGATATCTTTCTCTGGGTTTGGAAGTTCTCTGATATTATCCCTTTGAATGAACTTTCTACCCTCTCTTTTTGTCTACCTCCTCTTTAAGTGCAATACATTTTACATTTGCCCTTTTGAGGCTATTTTCTAGATTTTGTACATGTGCTTTATTGTTTTTTGTTCTTTCTTTGTGTCCTCTCATTCTGTATTTTCAAATACCCTGTCTTCAAGCTCCCTAATTCTTTCTTCTGCTTGATTAATTCTGCTATTAAGAGGCTCTGATGTATTCTTCAGCATTTTTTCAACTCTAGAATTTCTGCTTGATTCTTTTTAAGTATTTCAATCTCATTGTTGAATTTTTCTGATAGAATTCTGAATTCTTTCTCTGTGTCTTCTTGAATTTCTTTAAGTTTTCTCACAATTGCTATTTTGAATTCTCTGTCTGAAAGGTCATATATCTCTGTTTCTCCAGGCTTGGTCCCTTGTGATTTAGTTAGTTCATTTGTTGAGGTCATGTTTTCCTTGATGGTGTTGATACTTGGGATGTTCTTTGGTGTCTGAGCATTGAAATGTTGGATATATCTCTATCTCTATCTATCTATCTATCTATCTATCTATCTATCTATCTATCTATCTATCTATAGAGAGATGGAGTTTCACTCTGTCACCCAGGCTGGAGTGCATTGTCACGATCTTGGCTCATTGCAACCTCTGCCTCCCAGGTTCAAGCGATTCTACTGCCCCAGCCTCCCGAGTACCTGGGATTACAGGCACATGCCACCACTCCCAGCTAATTTTTGTATTTTTAGTAGAGACTGGGTTTCGCCATGTTGGCCAGGCTGGTCTTGAGCTCCTGACCTCAGGTGATTCACCTGCCTCAGCCTTCCAAAGTGCTGGGATTACAGGTGTGAGCCACCATGCCCCACCATGTTGGGTATTTACTGTAGTCTTTACGGTCTGGGCTTGTTTGTGCCTGTCCTTCTTGGGAAGGCTTTCCAGGTATTTGAAGGGGCTTAGTCCCTAAGTCCAATAACACTGTGATTTATGTAGACACATAGAGATACCACCTTGGTGGCTTGGATAAGATCCAGAATTCTCTGGATTATCAAGCAGAGACATTTGTTCTTTTTCTTCCTTTCTCACAGGCATATGGAGCTTCTCTGTGCTGAGCCACCCGGAAATGGGGGAGTGGTGATGCAAGCATTCCTGTGACCACTACCTCTGGGACTGTGCTGGGTCAGACTTGAAGCCAGCACAGCACTGGGCCACGCCTGGGTATGTCTAGAGATGCTGTCTGGGCACTAGGGATTGGAGTAAAAAGTACTTACATCATGTTCTATACTACTGTGGCTAACCTGGCACTCAAACCACAATACAAAGTCCTTCCCACTCTCACTCCCCCTTTCCACAGGCAGAGGATCCTCTCCCTGTGGCCACTACCACTATCAGTCCACGGGGCTTCTGCCAAGCCACCCCCATGTTCAGTTAATGCCTAACGACTCTTCAGTCAGCTGTGGTGAATGCTGCCAGGCCTGGGACTCACCCTTCAGACCAGTGGCCTCCCCTCTGATCCAGGGCAGGTCCAGAAATGCTGTCCCAGGACCTAAACCTGGACTCAAGAACCCCAAGAGCCAGCTTATTGCTCTATATTACTGTGGCCAAGCTAATGCCTAAAGTACAAGACAACACCCCTTTACATTGCCCTCTGATTCTCAAACAGAGTCTTTCACCATAGCCACCACAACTGGGAATGTACTGGTTCTCCTGTGAAGTCAGCATGCCTCAGAGCCCAAGGCCCATGTCATACTTCCTGTATATTGTTGGTGGTAATTCAGGGTCCAGGCCTCTTTAGTCAGCAGGCAAATCCTGCCAGGACTGGATCTTTCCTTTTAAGACAATGGGTTCTCTTTTAGCACAGGATGTGTCTAGAAATGTCATCCAAAAGCTAGGGCCTGCAATGAGGGCCTCTTGACTCTGCCCAGTGCCCTATCCTCTTGTGGCTGAGCTGGTATCCAAGATGCAAGACAAAGCCCTCTTTTCTCTTTGCTCTCCTCACCTTAAGCAGAAGGAAGAAGTCAGTTTTATTGTTATATGAGCCGCACTGCCTGGGTTGAGGGGCAGGTGGTGCAAGCCTTCCCTTTGCTGTGTCAGCTGGTGTCTCCCTAGGTCGCGTTCCACCCTAGTTCACTGATTCTAAACCCAGTCTATGCAGTCTAGCATTAAGAGTTGCCTAGCAATTGCAGTTCTTGTGTTTACCGCTTTTCAAGTTTACCTAGGATCCCAGAGCTCTTCAGCCTGTGGTGATGAGGCTTGCCAAGAAACTCAAGTTCTGACCACTGAGATGGGCAATTCCTCTCTGGCTAGGGTTGCTCCAAATGTTTCTTCCATGAGTGGGCGCTGGCTGAGCCCAGCATGGCTTTATTCTCTTCTGTGACAGGGCAGCAGTGATTTTTTTTTTTTTTTTTTTTTTTTAATTTTTTTATTTTTTTGAGACAGAGTCTCTTGTCGCCCAGGCTAGAGTGCAGTGGCGTGATCTCAGCTCACTGCAACTCTGCCTCCCAGCTTCAAGGTATTATCCTGCCTCAGCCTCCTGAATAGCTGGATTATAGGTGCCAGCCACCATGCCCAGCTAAATTTTGTACTTTTAGTAGAGATGGGGTTTTGCCATGTTGGCTAGGCTGGTCTTGAACTCCTGACCTCAGGTGATCTGCCCGCCTCATCCTCCTAAAGTGCTGGGATTATAGGCGTGAGTCACTGCACCAATGTAAAGTCCCCTAGTCACTGTGCTCTCCCTCCCCAGAGTGTACAGATTCTCTTTACAGGCCACAAAGCTGCTGCTGGGAGCTGAGGAAGGGGTGGCATTGGCGATTCAAGACTGTCTCTCCTGGCTCTCAATGGCTCTTTAAGTGATACGAAGTTCAAGTGTTAAAACCAGGTTCTGTGATGGCTCAACTGATTTTCAGTTCTTGTGATGGTGATTTATTGTCTGCAGATAGTTGTTAAAATTTGTTGTTCTACTATGGGGGACAAATGATGTAGGCTTCTATCTTGCTTTGCCTCCTCCTAAAAATGTATTTCTTAGCAGTATTTTGTATCAAAAATCAAGGTAGTTTTAATATTAATAAAAAAGCTAAATTAAGGAACTTAGCTTTACCTACATCAAAATTAGCTTCTTAATGTAATCTCCTAAACTGAACTAACCCAACTTAGCATTGGCTGAGGTTAACAACATCAGCCGTTTTCTCAGAGGCTGGGTCTATCCCAATAACTATCCCACACTGATGAGTGGGGAATGCAAGTATTCTGAAAGCAGGATGGTTCAAATGAGAGTGCAAGCCTGACCAGGTTTTTTTTCAACTTTCTCTCATGATGTCATTAATTAGGTAAGTCATTATTTTCTTGAGATGTCTGATGGGAAGCTGAACTTTCCTAAGGAGTGAGAATTCCTACTGCTTTATGGAAATGCTCATAAGAAAGTACTTAGACATAATGAGTTGGAATGCACAAACAGAATATGGAAAAGCAAAATTATATTTTGTTTAATTCTGAAACAGGAGGCTGAATAGTATAGGTGTAGGTGCATAGATTTCATAGGGGGCAGACCTGTTTTGAATTCTAGATCCACCATTTGTTATCTGTGTGTTTGTAGGAAATTTATTTTAGCTCTCTGAGACACAGTTACTTCACCCTAAAATGAAGATAAGAATATCTACCTTTTGTGTGAAATTTATATAAAAGGGGGCATATTATGAAACGAATCCAGACTTAACCATTTCACATGAGGAATCTAACAACTATTTTTCTAACTGGGGTACATACCGTTGTACTGCAACATTTCCCTGGAGCATTTCCCTTGGATTCTAAAGCAAGGGCTGACTGCTTCTTGTCAATGTGGTATGTTGAACAAGTGGATTCTTCTAATTAACTCAAGAAGGCAATCTCCCAAAGCTGTCTGTTTTCAAGATTGTAGGTATTTAATTTCCGTTCTGTTGTGATAAAGAGAAATGCGATGAAGATGATCAGAATTACCTCCCATTATGAGCTTGTTAATTTGTCTGCTGTTATTTTTCTAAGCATTTTCTTGGAACATATCCAGAATTTTATAAAAGAGATCATCTTCCATTTCATGCTGCTACAGACTGTGAAACAATACCTAATTTGAGATATTAGGTATTGTAGCTTATGTAAACATACATAGATACAAAACATGCTGAAAAATGCTGTCTTTGAAATTCATTGGCAAGTATACCACCAACCAAGACTAGATGAGATGTATTTAACAGAAATATTCTTGCAGAAGGAGAGTTAAAAGTATGGAAGTATGCTAAGCATATGTTAGGATACTCATTCTATCAATCATTTCTTGAATAAAGATGTAGTAAGCCTCCACTATGTATCCACTGTTCTAAGCAGTGAACTAGAGGAACAAGACCTCTCTTCTAGAGGAACTTACATTGTAAGATCAGCACACATTTGCTGAACATCTCTAAGTCTTTTCCCCGTACATTAATTATTTTTTTTCAAAGGTTATTTATTCACTTAAACATACTTATTTTTTTACAAATTAGTCATAGGCTCTGTTTTCATAATTATAGTAAAAGCCAGGTTACTTGCATTCTAACAGCTATTAATTTTTAGTAAATGACATGTATCAACTTTATTCATGAGCAGAAAAGTTCCTGAATGTACCTTTGATGTAACATCTGGTATGTGTGAGTCACATGCAGGAAGTGATGTGATTCTTTATCACTAAGGTAGCATAAAATTTACTTCAATGGCATTTGAGTATTAAATGTATATCTTTGTCATTCCTTGGAAACTGGTAAGCATGTAATATATATGTGATAATGCTTTGTAACTCAAAATATATGGTTTACTCAAATGTCTCATTTCTCAATCATTTTAAATGACAGTAGTGTATCTTTCAATAATTTTCTCACTTTACTATAGTAAAATATTTAGTATGTATTGAGGAACAACTGTGAAAATATTTTGTATACATTAGCTCTAATTTCAACAATACAGATGAAGGATTTATTGTTGTCCTCATTTTCTAGATGAGGCATGGAGGCCACAGTTATTGTATAATTTGTCCAAAGTAACATAACTTTAATGTAGCAGGTCCAAAATTTAATTCAGATTTGTAGAGGTTAAATTTAATGTTCTACTACATTATTTTACTACCTCAAAAACTTGAATGTGCATTTGGAGATAGCTTTTATTTTAATGTTTATTTTAGGTTCAGGGGAACATGTGCAGGTTAGTTATATAAATAAGCTATGCCACAGGGTTTTGGTGTACAGATTATTTTGTCATCCAGGTAATCAACAAAGTACCCAATAGGTATTTTTTTCTGATCCTCTCCCTCTTCCTACCCTCCACTCTCAAGTAGGCCCTTGTGTCTGTTGTTCTCCTCTTAGTGTCCATGTGCTCTTATTGTTTAGCTACCACTTATAAGGGAGAACATGCAGATTTGGTTTTCTGTTCCTGCATTAGTTTGCTTAGGATAATGGTCTCCAGCTCCATCCATGTTGCTGCAAACAACATGATTTCCTTCTCTTCTATGGCTGCATAATATTCCGTGGTGTATATATATCACATTTTCTTTATCCAGTCTACTGCTGATGGACATTCTGTGTCTTTGCTGTTGTGAATAGTGCCGCAGTAAACATACGTGTGCATGTGTCTTTATGGTAGAATGGGATGCTTTATATTCCTGTGGGTATATACCCAGTAATAGGATTGCTGGGTCAAACGCTGGTTCTAAATTCTCTGAGAAATTGTCACACTGCTTTCCACAATGGCTGAACTAGTTTACACACCCACCAGCAGTATACAGACGTTCCCTTTTCTCTGCAACTTTGCTAGCATCAGCTATTTTTTACTTTTTAATATTAGCCATTCTGACTGGTATGAATGGATCTCATTCTGACTGGTGTGAATGCTTCTCATTCAGTCATTCTGACTGGATCTCATTGTGGTTTTGATTTGCATTTCCCTAATGCGTAGTGATATTGAGCATTTTTTCATGTGTTTGTTGGCCATTCGTATGTTTTTGTTTGTTTGTTTGTTTGTTTTGTTGAGACAGGGTCTTACTCTGTTGCCCACTCTGGAGTGCAGTGGCGTGATCATAGGCTTACTGCATCTTCTGCCTCCAGGGCTTAAATGATCCTCTGGCCTCTGCCCCCAGAGTAGGTGGAACCACAAGAACATGTCACCACACCCACCTATTTTTTGTATTTTTTGTAGAGGAGGGGTGTTGTCATGTTGCCCAGGCTGGTCTTCAACTCCTGGACCCAAGTAATCCTCCCACTGTGGCCTCCCAAAGTGTGGGGATTACAGGCATGAGCCACTGCACCTGGCCCATGTATGTCTTCTTTTGAAAAGCATCTCTTCATGTCCTCTGCCCACTTTTTAATGGGATTGTTTTTTGCTTGTAAATTTGTTTAAGTTCCTTTTAGATTCTGGCTATTAGGACTTTGTCAGATGCATAATTCGCAAATATATTCTCTCATTCTATAGGTTATCTGTTTACTTTTTGGATAGTTCCTTTTGCTGTGCAGAAGCTCTTTAGTTTAATTAGATCCCATTTGTCAATTTTTGCTTGGGTTGTAATTGTTTTGGCATCTTCATCATGAAATCTTTGTCAAGTTCTAGGTCTAAAATGTTATTTCCTAGGTTATTTTCCAGGATTTGTATACTTTTAGGTTTATATTTAAGTCTTTAATTCATCTTTAGTTGATTTTTGTATGTGGTGTAAGGTGAGAGTCCAGTTTTATTTTTCTGCATATGGCTAACCAGTAAACCCAGTGCCATTTATTGAATGGGGAGCCTTTTCCCCATTGCTTTGCTTGTTTCTGTCAGCTTTGCTGAAGATCGGATAGTTGTAGGGATGTGGCATTATTTCTGGGCTCTCTATTCTGTTCCACTGATCTCTGTGTCTGTTTTTATACCTCCATGCTATTTTGGTTACTGTATCCCTGTAGTATAGTTTGGAGTCAGGTGATGTGATGCCTCTAGCTTTGTTCTTTTTGCTAAGGATTTCTGTGGCCATTCGAGCTCTTTTATGGTTCCGTAAGAATTGTAATTTTTTTCTAATTCTTTGGAAAATGTCATTGGTAGTCGAGCTCTTTTATGGTTCCATAAGAATTGTAATTTTTTTTCTAATTTTTTGGAGAATGTCATTGGTAGTTTGATAGTAATAGCGCTGAATCTGTTTAATGATATTTATTCTTCCTATTCGTGAGCATGCAATGTTTTTCCAATTGTTTGTGTCATCTCTGATTCATTTGAGCAGTGTTTTGTAATTCTCATTATAGAGAGATCTGTCACCTCCTTGATTAGCTGTATTTCTAGGTATTTTATTCTTTTTGTGGCAATTGTCAATGGGATTGCATTCCTCATTTGGCTCTTAGCTTGGATGCTATTGGTGTATAGGAATGCTAGTGATTTTTGTATGATGATTTTGTATCCTGAAACTTTGCTGAAGTTGTTTATCAGCTCAAGGGTCTTTTGGGAAGAGACTGTGGGGTTTTTTAGATACAGGATCATGGCATATACAAATAGGGATAGTTTGACTTCCTCTCTTTCTATTTGGATATCTTTTATTTCTTTTTCTTGCCTGATCGCTATGGCCAGTACTTCCAATACTATGCTGAATAGGAGTGTTGAGAGAGGGCATCCTGGTCTTGAGCCAGTTTTCAAGGGGAATGCTTCCGGCTTTTGCCCATTAAGCATGATGTTGGCTGTGAGTTTTTCATAGATAGCTCTTATTATTTTGAAGTATGTTCCTTCAATGCCTAGTGTGTTGAGGGTTTTTAACATGAAGGAATGTTGAATTTGTTGAAAGCCTTTTCTGCATCTGTTGAGGTAATCATGAAGTTTTGTTTTTAGTTCTGTTTATGTGATGAATCATATTTATTGAATTGCAGATGTTGAACTAACCTTGCATCCCAGGAATAAAGACTACTTGATTGTGATGGGTTAGCTGTTTGATGTGCTGCTTAATTCAGTTTGCTGGTGTTTTGTTGAAGATTTTTTAAATCTATGTTCCTCAAGGATGTTGGCCTGAAGTTTTCTGTTTTTATTGTGTGGAGATAGCTTCTTAACTAAGATGTATGGCATAAAAGACAGATTTTGTAACAGTACATTACATGAAAGAGGTATCAAATATTGTATTTGAGAAGTGCAGATATCATACAAAACTACAGCTATGTCAGGTGAAACAGATTGTTTTATTTGCATTAAAATATTTGCAAAGGCAGTTTAATTGCATTATGAGGCACATTCATATGCATAGATGCTGCTTGAGTAAGGTTATGATTATTGCTGTATGTTATATTAGAATCAATTAATCTTGTTTGGCAGGTAACATATAATCATTAGTAAGCCCTTTTATTTTAATGCTATAACACATTTATATTTAACTAATTATTTGAATGTTCCTAATTTCAAACTTTTAGAAAAGCTTCAAAAATAGTAGAATAGTAGTCATATAACCTTTAGGAATGTTAACTAATTCTTAAAATTTTGTTGTCTTTGTTTTAATTTGAGAGTAGTTTTCAGAAATTTTGTACTTTACCCCTAAATAACCGAGAGCATTGATAGAAAGTCTTGGATTGAAGAGAAATATGTGATCCAGGTATTAAAACTCTTTAGCCAATGAGGGGTATATGTCAGTGACCAGTCTCCTGGTGAATTGCTAAAGGGAGTGTACAATATAATAGCATGATTTGCAATCTGGAAATAATGGTCTCTATATCTGTGGGCATGTTCTGATATCCAGTCTTTATTGGCCTTGTCCTTCAGTGACACAGTGTAATGCCAGTCACCGTTCTGATGGGCTATACCATAGATCTTCATATTGGAAAATTTTTTTATTGCTTAACTGACAAATTCAGATATTCTCATTTAATCACAATCAAAAAACCTTCTAGTCTTCTCTTTACCCATGTATCTCTTCCACTCTTCCTTGCACCCTATACCCTTCAGATCTATGGCTCGTCCCAATCACTGATATTCTCTGCAATATTTCCTTATTGTATTTCGGTTTCAACAGCCTAGAAATACCCCCAAACTGGGTAAATCCAATCATCCACTTTTTTGGCACTTAATTACATGTTCTGAGTACAGGTGTAATGATTTTGCTACTATGAATTCATGTTCTTCAACTTTTTCCCCCCAATTTTTATTTTAAGTTCAGGGGTACATGTGCAAGATGTGCAGGTGTGTATGGTCTTCAGTTTCATCTAGACTCCCCTCAATACCAGGCAAGCCTAGTTAGCAATCTGTCTTTCATTACTGTGACCATTAACATCTTGTTTTATAGGTTAATAGACATATCTAGTGATCATCTTTTTTCTCTTCTGTAACTTCAACGTCTTCCCTGTTACAGAATCCTCATTAAAATTGAAATAACTATACTCTAACAAGGGGTGTGAGCTATTGCGGTAGTCCCTATGGATCAAGGGTTCTCAAGTGCATCTACCCAAATGTTTCCAGCCCATCTCTGAGATCTTCTTCTTCCTTATTAAAATTCTGTCTATAGCGTAAAAGTTTTGCCAGTAATGAGAATTCAACCTTTTATGAAGTTCCACTACTCTTAATATTAAGTTCTGTGTCTGTTTCTCAGTACAATCACCTCTCCAGATACGGAAGGTAAGAGCGTCTTTAAAACCTGGCAAAGAAGATATCTGGCTTTTACACTTTTCTTTAAGTTAGCGATTGATTGTCCTGACTCTGTCATTTTCTCTCTTCAAAGTATCATTCCACTCAGGATACACTTTGAACAATCTGTATAAGTGCCATTTCCTCTATACCTTTCAAATGCCAGATGCTGTATAAGCCAGTGCATCCCCTTCAACATGTTCCTGGTTTCATTTACCCCAGGTAAATGTATGAGCAATTACACCCCTATAGCATGCCAGGGATTGCCAGTGATGTGTGGAAAATCCATCTTGGGATCTCCATGCAGCCAGCTTCCTTGAACCATTCCCATTACCAATTATGTGAGACTGACTCAACCTTAGAAGCAAAATGTGAGACAGAAACTCAGTTATACATTATTTTCTGAGGGGAGGCTTTTCTCAAGAAAACTATAAAAACGTGAGAGAAGCAAAAAAGCAAAGAGGAAAACGCTGAGCAAGAATAAAGCGTAGCCTTGACTTATTTTTTTAGAGGGGATTCACACCACAGAGTTATTCCCAACTTGAGGCAAGAAGGCTGGCCTTTTGAACCCCGCTTTAGTCAAACACCGACCCCAGGTTGCCCTAATCATGAGATGCCGAATTGAATCCCCTAGAGAAGGGAAAAGTTGTTAGCAGTTGTAATAGCCATAGTCATCTGTTAAAAGATGGAGCACCAGCAATGCTGCTACTGGGTGAACTTCAAAAACATCATGTTGAGAAAGGAAAAAAAAACCCACCAGATATTATATAATATATACTATATTTATTTATGCGAAGTTCCGGAACAGGCTAAATTAATCAATGGTGATAAAAGAATGACCATTATCTCAGGATGAAGAAAACAGGACTTAAGGTAATTTCCAGTAATTATGATCTCTATGGTCTTCCAGAATCAGGTATAGGCTGTGGTTGAGTGATCTGGAAAATGGTAAAAATTTGGGTAATAGCTCAATATACAACTAAAGATTTGTGTACAAGGTAGAAAGGAGGAATCCTATGAGTTAAAGAGGGTCATTTTGGCCACTGACTCCAGCTAAATCGTGAGGCAGACCTGTTTCTTGCTCCCCCAACTCCCTGATTTAACATGTTAATTCACCAAACATTTACTGAGCCCCTTTCGGGTATCAGTTCTTTTGTCTTTTTCTTCTTCATCTTTTCTTTAATTTTTATTCCCATTTGCTTTTTTTTTTAATCCTCTGATTTTCTAACTGATAATTGAGAAAAACTCTCTGGCTCAGCTTTTGATTCCAACTTCTTTCAAACACTTTATACTGTCTTATATGAAATATTATCACTTTGAGTAAGTCCCATTGGAGCCGCTTCTTATAACAGGAATTTATGTGGTTATAAATACTGTACATCACTTACGTTTAAACACCCAGCTTAAAAAAACTCATGCTGTTCCCCTGGGACTCACAACTCACTCAGAGCCCTCCATGTCAGAATCATTCAATCAAACATGTACAGCTTATAAAAGTGTCTATTCCCCAAACCTTTATTTATCCTTCAAACGGTTTTAATGTTTGTTGAGTACATGAATGCCACCAACTGTATTTTTCACCAAAACATTTCTTTCAGTCGTCCCATGCATTCACAACATTAGTAGCAAAATATGAGTTATGCTGTTGTTTTCCGAAGAAACGATTACAAACTTGTGATGAAAAGAATAATGCAGAATTCACACTTTATTACACTGTGTGAAAAACGGCACTGTCAAATACAGCAGGATCATAGATTATCTTAAAGTTCACTGGTTGCCTTTCATAAACTTTTTTCCATCTTTGAAGAAATATGATACAAAGATTTTACACAAGAACCATAAAGTTAGTATAAAGAAATTATAAATATAACTTTAAGTCATCTTTGCTATTTTTGATATAAATGCATACATTTCAACTAAAAAAACACTTGTGAGATATTCTGAAAGCAAATAACAAAAAGATATTTATATAGTACAAATAATTATGTTAATTTCTGACAGCTATCAGTTATAACTGATGTCTACTATAATCTGATTGATATCTAATGCCAATCATTTTCACTTTATTTTGGTTTAACAAAGAAAAAGTTTTAAGGAAATGTATGTAACTTATTGACACATCCTTTTGCTTTTTCCCTAATTGAGAATCTACTTTTGATATGTCTCTGTATCCTGTAATGCTTTCACAATAATATAATGCTTTCCATTCTCCCCACTTTTTAAATCCCCACCCCAGCTACTTCATGTAGACTATATACAAGCAAAACCTGACATTCCAGGTCCAAGAAAAATATCTAGTAGGCTATTCACAATAGCCATACATACATACGTGTGTGGGTGTATACACAAAACGTCAATGTGTATATGCGTGTGTGTATATGTGTGTGTGTGTGTATATATACATATAGGCAGTTGTAATAGCCATAGTCATCTGTTATACACACACACACACATATGGCGGTGGGGTGCTGGAGAGAGAGAGAGAGAGAGAGAGAGAGAGAGAGAGAGAGAGAGAGAGAGAGAGAGGTTGAGAGAGAGATTAGAGTACTAATAACCTAAGCTTACTGACTGGTTGGAATTTTTACTGTAAACGAGGTAAAGGATTTCATATGATATGGGTTATCTTACTTTGAGAAAAAAGGGTCTAGGCTTGTATATCTTTACTGTGACCAGTTGTTAGATGTTTGCTAACCCTTGGAAGAGTAATACTTGGGAAAGCAGCTCTGTTCTGCTAAGAGAAATCTAAGGGAGCAACTCAGCTGAAAGCTATCACCAACACTAACAAGGGAATCTTGGGGGCATACTACAGCATCCACTGTGATTGGCCTTCTCCATTTTACAGATGAATTATTTAGAATTTGTGCCTTCCAAATCTGCCATGACAGAGGAAAAGGGAATGCTTTTTCCAACATCCAGTCACATGTCTTAAACCTAGCTTCAAGGGTGGCTGGGAAAGGGAGAACCACATACATATTTGTTGACTTCTTTAAATTAATTTTGTATTGATGCATAATAGATGTACATATTTGGGGGGTACATGTTTTGTTATATTCATGTAATGTGTACAACTCAAATCTGGGTAATTGACATATCCGTCTCTTTAAACATTAACTTTTTCTTTATGCTAGAAACATTTGAATTATTCCCTTCTAAATATTTTGAAATGTCCAACAGATTATTGTTAACTACAGTCATCCTACTGATCTGTCAAAGACTAGGTCTTATTTCTTCTAGCTAACTGTATATTTGTACTTACTAATAAACCTCTCTTCCTTCCTGTCTCCCGTCTACATTTCCCAACCTTTGGCAACCACCAGTCTACTTTCTGTGTTTATGAAGCCTACTGTTTTTTTTTTTTTTGGCTCCCATATATGGAGTGAGAACATGTGACATTTGTCTTTCTGTGCTTAGCTTATTTCACTTAATTACCTCCATTTCCATTCACATATCTGGACATGACAGTATTTTATTCTTTTTAATAAAAGAATAACATTTCATTGTATATACATATTATTTTTTTTTAAGATTCAGAGGGCTCATGTGCAGGTTTGTCACATGGATATACTGCATGATGCTGTGGGACGCTTGCCCCACTCCCTCTTTTCTCTCTTTTGGGGTCCCTAGTATCTGTTGTTGCAAATGAGAAAATGTGGCATTTGATTTTCTGTTTGTGCATTAATTCACTCAGGATAATGGCTCCAGCCACATCCATATTGCTGCAAAACATAATTTCATTCATTTTTATGGCTGTGTAGTATTTCAGGGTGTATATGTACCACATTTTCTTTATCCAATCCACCACTGATGGGAGCCTAAGTTGATTTTATGTGTTTGCCATTGTAAATAGTGTTAGAATAAACATACTGATGCAGGTGTCTTTTTGACAGAATGATTTATTTTCCTTTGAGTATATACCCAACAGTGGGATTGCTGGGCCAAATGGTAGTTACATTTTAAGTTCTTTGAGAAATCTTCAAACAGCTTTCCGCAATGGCTGAACAGATTTACACTCCCACCAAAAGTGTATTAACATTCCCTTTTCTCTGCAACCTTGCCAATATCTGTTATTTTTGACTTTCTAATAATAGCCATTTTAGATGGCATAAGATAGTTTCACTGTGTCTTTGATTCTTATTTCTCTGACAATTAATGATGTTGAGCACTTTTTGATAGGTTTGTTGGCTACTTGCATGTCTTCTCTTGAGGAGTGTCTGTTCGTGTCTTTTACCCACTTTAACAACTTACTTCCTGGCTTGTTGATTTAAGATCCTTCTGGATTCTGGATATTAGCCCTTTGCCAGATGCATAGTTTGCAAACATTTTCTCCCATTATATAGGTTGTCTTTTTACTCTGTTGATAGTTTATTTTGCTTTGTAGAAGGTTTTTAGTTTAATTAGGTCACAATTGTCAGTTTTCATTTTTGTTGAATCTGCTTTTGAGGTCTTAGTCATACTTTTTTTGCCTAGGTGAATGACCAGAAGAGTATTTCCTAGGTTTTCTTCTAAGATTATACAGGTTGAGTTAATTTTTGTATATGGTGAGAGTTAATACAGCTTGAGTTAATTTTTGTATGGTGAGAAATAGGGGTCTAGTTTTATTCTTCTGCATATGGTTATTTAGTTTCCCCAGCACCATTTATTGAAGATTATTCTTTTCCCATTGTATGTTCTTGGCCCCTTTGTTGAAAATGAATTGGCTGTAAATGCATGGATTTATATCTGCGTTATCTATTGTTTTTCTATTGATCTGTGTGTTTGTTTTTATGCCAGTACCATGCTGATTTGGTTGTTCTAGCTTTCTAGTATATTTTGAAGACAGACAGTGTAATACCTCCAGCTCTGTTCTTTTTGCTCAGAGTTTTTTTTGGCTATTCTGCATCTGCTGTGATTCCATAGAAATTTAAGGATATTTTTGTCTGTGGAAAGTTTCATTGGTATTATTATAAGGATTGCATTGAATATTTTAAAGGCTGAATAATATTGTGTTCTGTGTACATGTATTTTTTTTTTTAAGATTCAGAGGGCTCATGTGCAGGTTTGTTACATGGATATATTGTGTGATGCTGCAGTTTGGGCTTCGGTTGAACCTGTTACCCAAATAGTGAATGTAGCACCCAACAGGTAGTTTTTCAACACTTGCCCCACTCCCTTTTTTCCTGGGAAGTATTTTGGATAGTGTTGACTTTTTAAGAATATTAGTTCTTGCAATCCATGAGCATGGAATATCTTTCAATGTGTCCTCTTCAATTTATTTCATCAATGTTTTATCGTTATTCTTGTTTTGATCTTTCACTTCTTTGGTGACATTAATTTCAGGGTATTTTATATTCTTTGTATCTATTATAAATGGCATTTTTTATTTGTCTTTCACATTGTTCACTATTTGCATATATAAATGTTACTGACTTTTTGTATGTTGAGTTGTATTTTGGAATTTCACTGTGTTTATTTATCAGTTCTAACAGTTTTTTTTTTGTAGAATCTGTTTTACTAAATATTCGATCATGTTATGTACTAATAAAGTTAATTTTACTTATTGCTTTACAATTTAAATGGTCTTTATTTCTTTTCCTTGCCTAACTGCTCTGGCCAGGACTTCCAGTATTATGTTAAATAAAAGTGGTGAAAGTGGGCATCTTTGTCTTGCTCCAGATTAGAGGAAAGACTTTGTCTTTTCCTGTTCAATATGATGTTAGCTGTGTGTTTGTCAAACATGGCCCCTATTATTTTGAGGTATGTTCCTTCTATACTCAGTATGTTGAGGTTTTTTATCATACAGGAATGTTAAATTTTGAATGTTTTCAGCTTCTATTGAAATAATCGTACAGTTTTATTCTTGGTTCTGTTAATCTGATTTTCATATTTTGAACCATCCTTGCATCTCTGGTATGAATTCCCCTTGATCATGGGAATAATCTTTTAAATGCGTTGTTGAAATCAGTTTGTTAGTATTTTGTTGAGGATTTTTCCATCTATGTTTGTCAGAGATATTAGTTTTTCTTGTTACTGATAACTAATTTTACTCCATTACGGTTGGAAAAGAAACTTGATGTAATTTCTACTTTTTTAATTTGTCGAGACTCTTCTGTGGCCTTAGAAATGGTCTATGGAGAATGGTTCTGGAGAATATTCTATGTGCTTATGAAAAGAACATGTGATCTGCAGCAGTTGGGTGAAATGTTCTGAAAATGTCAGTCAGGTCTATTTCGTCTTGTGTGTAATGTAACTCCAATGTTTATTTGCTGATTTTTTATTTTGTCTGGATGATCCATCTGTTACCGAGAGTGGAGTATTGAAGTTCCCTATTATTATTGTACTGCAATCTATCTTTCCCGTTAGATTAATGTTTGCCTTATATGCTTGGGTGTTCTAGTGTTAGGTATGGAGATGTGTTTTGTTTTTGTTTGTGTTTTTTGAGACAGGGTCTCACTCTGTCGCCCAGGCTGGAGTACAGTGGCACGATCTTGGCTCACTACAACCTCTCCCTCCTGGGTTCAAGCCTCTTGAATAGCTAGTATACAGGCATATACCACCACACTCAGCTAAATTTTTGCATTTTCAGTAGAGACAGGGGTTCTTCATGTTGGCCAGGCTGGTCTCAAACTCCTGGACTCAAGTGATCCAATCCCTTCAGCCTTCCGAAGTGCTGGGATTACAGGCGTCAGCCACCGCCCCCGGCCAGTGGAGATGTTTTTAATTGTTAAATCTTCTTGCCGAATTACCCCTTTATCATTGTATAGTGACCCTTTTGTCTCTTTTACGGTCTTTGACTTGTAATCTATTTTATCTGATGTGTAACTTCTCCTGCTCATTTTTTGATTTTCACTTACATGGAATATCTTTTTCCATCTCTTCCCTTTCAGTCCGTGTGTGTCTTTATAGGTGAAATGAGTTTCTTGTATGCAACATGGAGTTGGTTCATGCTTCCTTATCCATTCAGGCACTTTATGTCCTTTAATTGGAGAATTTAGTCCGTTTATACTCCGTGTTAATAATGATCAGTAAGGACTCACTACTACCATTTCGTTGCTTATTTTCAGGTTGTTTTGTAACTAATCTCTTCCTTTCTTCCTTTCTTATTGTCTCTGTTGTTAAGTAATTTTCTCTGGTAGTATTTTTAATTTGTTGCTTTTAGGTATCTATTTTAGGTTTTGCATAGTGGTTACCATGAGGCTTACAAAATATTGTATAGATATAACAAGTTCTTTTAAAGACATAAAAACTTATTTTAGATCACAAAGGAAAGATCTGAAACAAAGAGAAAACTAAAAAAAGAACCAAAACCATCTTTATATGTTAACACTATCCTCCCTACCATTTTAGGTTTTTGTTTTCACAATGTATGCATCTTTATATTGTTTACCTTTTAACAGGTTGCATTGGCTATGATTGCTTTAGATAGATTTTTTTTTTTTTAGGCTTTATAATAGTGGGTTGAACACCACAATTACAGTATTAGAGTATGCTAGGTTTGTCTGTGGTTAGTTTTACCAGTGAGTTTTAGACTTCCAACTGATTTTTTTCTTTCATACTTAAGAACTTCCTTTTAAGATGGGTCTCATGGTGGTGAATTTTCTCAGCTTTTGTTGTAGGGATAGCTTTGCTGGGCACAGTATTTTCATACAGCACTTTTTTTTTTCTTTCAGCACTTTTTGAAAATGTCGTATTATTCCCTCTTGGCCTGTATGGTTTTCATTGAGAAGTCTGTTGCCAGATGAATTGGAGCTTGTTTATATGTTATTTGCTTCTTTTCTCTTGTTGCTTTCAGGATCCTCTCTTGTTTCTTGAACTTTGAGAGTTTATTAATTATATACCTTGTGGTAGTCTTATTTGGCTAGAATCCATTTGATATTCTCTGACCTTCCTGTACCTGGATATTTATTTCTTTCCTAAGTTTTAGAAAACATTCTGTTATTATTTTTTTAATAAGCTTTCTACCCCTTGTTCTTGCTCAACTTCTTCTGGAAGACCAGTAATTCTTAGATTTGGCTTTCTGAGGTAGTAATTTTCTCTGTCTTGTAGGTGATGTTTTCTTTTCATTATTTTTTTCTCCTGTGTGTTTTCCAATAGCCTGTCTTTGACCTCACTGATTTCTTCCTCTGCTTGATCCATTCTGCTGTTGAGACTCTCTAAAGAAGTGCAGCAAATGTATTTCTCAGTTCTAATTTTTTCTTTGATTTTAAAAAATTATTTCAATCTCTTTGTTAAATTTCACTAATAAATTTCTAAATTCCTTTTATGTGTTGTCTTGGAAATCACTGAGTTTCCTTGAAACTGCTGTTTTGAATTCTTGATCAGATAGCTAACATATTACCATCTCATTAGGGTCAGTCACTGCTTCCTTGTTTTGTCCATTCTCTGCTGTTATTTTTCGTGAATGTACATCTGTGTCTTTGCATCAAAGAATTAGTTACCTATTTTAGTCTTCTCTGTCTGCTGTGTTTTGTGTTTTATAGGATGTTTTGCGTAGAGAAACTTTATTACCTATTTGTTGAATTTCTGTATTCCCCTACCTGGCGCTCCACCCCCCACCCCAGCTAGGTCTCTCCTTCCTTTTTTGCACTAGATGATGCTTTAAGCTTAGGTTGGCCATGGCTCTAGTAAATTATCAGATTGCTGCCCATCTCAAATGGGGGAGGTCCTAAAGGTCTTTCCAACAATATAGGAAGGATGCCAAGGTATTTCTGTCCACGGGACCTATGGAATGTACCCCTTACGGCATGACCCTTCTGAACAGCCACTCTGATTTGGCATCTTCTTTGGCTGAGTTACAGAACAGAGTTTCCAGGACTGCGGATAGTAGTCTCACTTCCCCCTTTTGTCTCTGGTTGTCCTCAGGGATATTTCTCCCTTCAGGCACTCATGATGCTTCCTTTAGATTGAAGCAGGGAACCCAAGGAGGCTGATTGTTCACCTAAATCTCATTTTTTCCAGTGCAGAAACCATGAGTCATGGGGAAATTTTATGTACTTGGTGCCAAAAGGTTCAGAGGAAGGACATTGTGAATATAAAAGTCCAATTATCTTATTGTATGCTCTAAGTTTTTTCATTTCTTTGTGGCCTTGGGAATGCTTTCATCCTCATGTTTGAATTCTGGAATATTGCAGGTGATAATCTCAGTGCTCTATATTTGTTTTTAATTATATAGGGGTGGGGAGTGAAGCCAGATTGCTTTTACACACCATTTTGGAACAATCCTCCTATTTATTGAATATTAACAACCTCTGACATACTACCTGATTTAATAGATGATAATTTTTGGTGCCTGAAAGAAATATACAAAAAATATGTTTATCGTGAGGGACTGGGTCATTTATTTGGATTTGCTCTATTCTAGAGTTGTTCTATATGGAGGTAATGGATATTTTATATACTACTACTCCCTTATGAAGTCAGAGGGATGCTTTATACCATCTAGAACTACAAAAAAAGAAATGACTCTGCTTCTGAAGTTACCATTCATGCCAGGCACATAAGTCACCAATATCATACAACAGTGAATTTAGAGAATATGGTAGCAATTTTGGTTAGGACATAGTTTCATTTGCAATATGAAAGTTTGTTTTATTCTCGCATAACAGTTTATAAGCAGAAGGTGCTGGTATGGCAGATCTGCTCCATGAGGTCCAGGGACTTAGGCTCCTTCTGGTTGCTGCTCTTCTATCCTTGGAATGTTATGCTTGTCTGCATGTTCCAACATGGCTCCCTATCATGTCCAAGTTTAAAGCAGCAAGTTAGTGGAAGGAGGAGGAAAGAGTCACCTTTTCCTTCCTTTAAGGACATATCTGGAAGTTGCTTATATCATTTCTCTTCACATTCCAATGGGAGAACTTAATCATATAGAGGCACACCTGCTGAGAATTATAGTCTTAACTCTAGGTGGCCATATATGTAGGAGGAGGTGAAAGAATAGTGTAGGATAACCATTTTCACAGCCACGGTGGTCTGGATCCTGTCAGTTAACACTAGGTTTGGGACTCATTTATGGTAGGTGTCTCTGTTGGTCTCCTTTCAAAAGAATAAAAGGCACAGCATTTATCCCTCTGCAGAGAATCTACTTATTTGGGATGGAGTAAGATCAGTTTCAGAACGGCAGGGTGTAAGAATGTGCTCACTCAAGCATAATATAAGATTTTTGTATTTTTGTTCCCTGTTAAAAATAGAGGGTTAATTCAAATGCATTTAGAATATAATTACCTTTCATCAGTATTTTTTATACTTTCTTAGTAGTACCTAAATGCATGTTATCCTTAATTTAAAATGACACCCACTGTGTGACTTCTAGAATAGTATGGCGATGATCCTTGTGTCCCTCCAGGGAGCTAGAGAGTTAGTGAAAATGCATTTGGTGATGCATATTAATTTTACTTGATAGTATGAGTTAAATGCTTTTCTGGTGATAGCAATTTAAGGTTATATTATTTAACGTAATACTGAGAGCAGTTTTGACTCTTCTACGATAGATAAATATAATTTACTGACCTTGAAACTACTCAAACTTGATTTAAAACTAAAAAAAAAATGAGTAATTTGTGAGTTCATTAATGTGCCGCTTGTAGATGTGACCTAACAAAATTCTAATATTTAAATATAACATTTTTTTCTTAAAGGTAACTGTTTTTGTAGATAAATTATAATTTTAAAAAAACAATTTTAAATTAGAACTCCAAAATTCTGAAGAAGCAACTTTTAAGTCTTTGATATTAGTGAGAAAATCTTGGAAGTAGCTTTTTTTTTTTTCTGTGATTTTGAGTCAGTTGTGCTCCAACAGATTACTAGAGGCTCTGGTAATCTGTCAGTTGTGCTCCAACAGATTACTAGAGGCTCCAACAGATAACTAGAGGACTGTGGGACCCCCGGGGACACATCCTATTGTGTGCTTGCTGACATCTGCTGGATTGTCTTGGAAGTTAATCTGTGATGACTGATTCCTCCCAAAAAGAACAAGTCCTGCGCATGCTCCAGGGAACTGTTGGGTCTTTTGTTTGGGGAAAGTTTGCTGGGGTCAACAACATTTTATGCCTGATACCTGTTGTCTTTTGTTATTCTACCAAACTCTAGCTTTTTCAGTAATCAATATTCTGTACTGCAACCACTTTCTTTTCTCCTGAACCAAATTCCATAGTTCTATTTTCCCTAAAACTCTCTGTTTTGCCTTTTGAAATTCTTATTCTGTGGTAAAAAATTCTTAAATGCTTCTCTAAATCTTACTGTTTTCTCTGAATCTTGGATAGTTTCAAAGAAACTGCCTTGTAGGTCTTTTAATTAATGTTTTTCGTTATCTTACAAGCCAGAATACTCAATATTGGGAGCAGGGTAGGCATCCTCACTGCTCTCCAAATCCAGCTTCTGTGATTTAATTTTCTTGGAGCCATATATATATAAGTTAAGTATACATCTCATTACTTTAAGAACATCTTCTTATATGTATATGTATATGTATATATACACACATATGTGTGTGTGTGTATGTGTGTGTATATATATATATATATGTACAGTACACATCTCATTGTTTTAAGAACATCTTTTGACCTCTTGATCATTCTTGGTCACTCATTAAAGACTTTGGTATTTATCTACAGTTTTTCCCCCAGAACTGTCTCCTTCCATCCTCTGATATAAGATAAATATCCAATGCTTAAGGCACTATAGGCACATCAGTTAACTGTCCCTTTACTCCACTTCAGCTATGCACTCCTAAGATCTACCTTGGAAATTTTCCTTATCCATAATCATGTCACTTCTAAGTTCCCATCATAAGATACTCTATTTCTACAAATATCTGTGCTTTCAACTCTCTCACACAGAAGGAGAGTGTATTATGCTTAAGAATGCAAACTTTTAAATTAGACCTGGGTTTGGATTTAAATTTTGAATTTTTTAAACAGATCCTCAGTAGCTTACTTAATCAAATTAGGCTTTAGTTTTCTAAGTGATAGTTAAGATACATAGTTCAGTTATAAACCTGCTACACATTTGCTTCAGGTTCTTTAAACTTTTGATTGCATCTAATATAAAGAAATACACATTCCTACCTTTTTTAGATTAAATATTAAAGTTCACTTTAGTGTCCTATCCTATCTCTCTTCTGATCCAGGAGAGAAGAACATGAAGTATTTAGCTAGAACATATGACATATAACTGCATCTATGCATGATATTCAGCACATAGTATTTTATGTGTTCATTTTGGAAGGTTGCAGGTGACTTTTCCTCTTTGGTCAGTTTAGACTCACCACTAGCAGAACTAACTATGAGTAAGTGCAGAGCCCCTGGAATATACTAAGTGATCAGCAAATGTATTATCATTTATTATTTCTATTACAAAAACCTACTCAAACCTTTTGAGATGTTGGTTCCCCTACTGTCTCCTGGCTATCAGAACCCTTCTCACTTTCTCCCTTCTTCAGCATAGACCTATGGTCCATCACCTCAATAATTCTCTTGCCAACACCAACAAAATACTTGCGCCCTTTTATTCTTCTTCTGTCCTTCTCACAAAACAATTTTCTTTTCTAGTCCTACTTATGACCTTCTAATGACTGCTAAAAAATGACACAATAATGCAATTTTCATTACAAGAGATTCATGGTCTCTGGCATTGACTGTGCTATTAGAAGTTATTTTCTATTTCATTAGCCATTCTGTGTGTCTATTTCATGCAGCAATTTTATAAAACAATTCCTATTATTGTATTACATCATTCCATCTTCACCTCAGAACATGACATCTCCTGCAAATGAAAGCAATCACATCTCCCCTGCCATTCTCCCTTCAAGAGGATATAACTGTATATCTATAATTTTCTTTTCAAATTTTCTCACAAGTGAAATAACTATTTTCCCACTATTTAAGGCAGTATTGGATTCTGTTCATTAAATGGACTCTGTTCCCTCAGTAATCCTTTTTTCCTCGACTATTTTCAAGTTTTCTTCCCTAATAGACTCTTCCCATTATATTTGCAATATACTTAAGATTCTTTGCCCACAAACCTCTCTATATCATGCCCAAATTTGAGAGCTATAACTTGTTTCCATCAGATCAGACCTTACTGAATGTGCATTCACTCATTTTTCTTTACGTTTTCATTATCCATTCATCCCTAAACTTTTAAAATTTGACTTCTGCTCCCTCTACTTCAATTAGTCTGCTTTTACTAATGTCCTTTGTTGTTAATACCATAGACACATCTGTGTCTGTGTCATACTTACCTTGTCAGCTTTTAAAAATATTTATCACTCTTCCTTCAGAAAGATTCTTTTCTCCTGAATTCCGTGATTCCTTACTGTCTCAACTTTCACTCAACGTATCTTAAAGTGCTTCCTCTTTCTTTGGGAAATGTCAAGCACTCCCATGAATTAAACTGAAAATAAAATACTGGCCTCATTGTCCTTCCTGATAGTCTTCAGTAGTTCAAATAAAACCCAAACTCCTAAGCATGGAACTTGGGCATTTTCAGGACTCTTCAGGATCTGGTCTCTATTTACCTCTCTGTCTTCATTTTAAACAAATTTCCAACTTCATCATGCAAAGTAGTTGTTTTCCTCATGCTAACCAAACGGTTTCCTTGTTGCCTGTTGGCCTTGGTACATTCTTTCCTTCTGCTTGGAATACATGTATCTTCCTATTTGTCTTCATTATGTCTTACTGGGTGATATGGTTTGGTTGTGTCCCCACCCAAATCTCATCTTGAATTGTAGCTCTCATAATTCCCACGTGTTGTGGGTGGGACTTGGTGGGAGATAATTGAATCACGGGGGCAGTTTCCCCATACTGTTCTCGTGGTAGGAAGTCTCATGAGATCTGATGGTGCTTTTCTTTCTTTTTTTTTTTTTTTTTGGTTGTTGCTGTTGTTGTTGTTGTTTTTTTTTTTTTTTGAGACAGAGTCTCACTCCGTCGCCCAGACTGGAGTGCTGTGGCGCGATCTCGGCTCACTGCAAACTCTGCCTTCCGGGTTCACGCCATTGTCCTTCCTCAGCCTCCTGAGTAGCTGGGACTGCAGGTGCCCGCCACTGTGCGTGGCTAATTTTTTTTTTGCATTTTTAGTAGAGACCAGGTTTCACCGTGTTAGCCACGATGGTCTCGATCTCCTGATCTCATGATCCGCCTGCCTCTGCCTCCCAAAGTGCTGGGATTACAGGCGTGGGCCACCGCGCCAGGCCAATCTGATGGTTTTGTAAGGAGTTTCCGCTTTTGCTTGGCTCTCATTTGCCTTTTGTCTGCCACTGTGTAAGACATGCCTTTCACCTTCCACTGTGATTGTGAGGCCTCCCCAGCCGCTTGGGACTGTGAGTCCATTAAATCTCTTTTTTCTTTAAAAATTACCCGGTCTCGGGTATTAGGTCTTTATCAGCAGAATAAAAACAGATTAATACACTGGATTTTCAGTCTGACCTTTCTAACATCTCCAACATGGGTTTGGTGCTTGTGTTGTGTTCTGACAACATGTTATGCTTATTCATTTTAGCGCTCACCTCACTCCACTGTAGTCACACACTTACTTACCAGTCCCCTCAACTTCTTTTATGTGAGAAAGAATGGTCTTATTCCTCGTTGTGTCCCTAGTTCCTAGCAAAGGGCTTGAAAGATGCTTAATACGTACTTTTGAATGAGTTAGTTTATGACAAGCCTTAGTCATATCTGAATAGACCAAATAAATTGCCTTTGTTTCTTTATAGGGAATGTAAGTTTTAATATTATTTTTAATGATGTTTTTACCTTATTTAGGTGGCAATATATATCTTCAATTAATTCATAGCATAGGCTACCTTTCTTTGTCAATGAAAATAAATATATATTCTCTATCATCCTTTTTCTCTACAGTTTAGTGTCATGGTGGGCACTACTACCATTTGCCAACCCATAAGGAAAACCTCTCTTTACTCAACCCCATCTCTTCTAAAATTCTGTCACTATTTTTTTTCTCAAAAGCTAAGTTTTTTTTTTTTTTTCTTCTTTCTTTTGGATTTCTGCTCTTGCCCTCTGTCATCTGTACCATAGCAAGCCTCTCCTCTGACTACATATCTCTGGCTCTGTACCACTCCTGTCAATCCTCAAATTCAGGATGGAAGTTTTCTTATCAACCCATAACTTCTCTCTCCTCACTCAAATTTTGTTTTTTGAGCAGGCTCAGTTAATAAACTGAAATTCTGAGAACTTGCTCACTAACCTCTCATGAGTATACTGATGACTGGATCACGTATAAGTTGACTGTTTTTATGAGGCCATTTGTTGTAGGTACAAGTGGATGGTTCTATTACTCTATAACTAAATGTTAAAATAAAATTTTCAAAAATAATTTAAGAGTCAATAACATTGTTTTCTGTGAAAATTGGAAATGAAAATATTCTAATGAGAGAAAAAGTTGTTTTGTATTGTTATGCAGTTTTAAAAGAGAATGAGCCCTATTTTAAAATATTTTTATTTAATTGTTTATTTTTTAAAATGTGTAAGTTTTTTGTATTTTTACCTACCGAGTACAACATTTTTTATTATTTATTTATTATTATACTTTAAGTTCTAGGGTACATGTGCACAATGTGCAGGTTTGTTACAAATGTATACATGTGCCATGTTGGTGTGCTGCACTGACTAACTTGTCATTTACATTAGGTATTTCTTTTAATGCTATCCCTCCCCCCTTCCCCCACCCCATGACAGGCCCTGGTGTGTGATGTTCCCCATCCTGTGTCCAAGTGTTCTCATTGTTCAATTCT
>NW_016827299.1:866313-882865 GCF_001698545.2 Rhinopithecus bieti
AAGGGTCTGTTCATATCCTTTGTCCACTTTTTGATGGGGTTGTTTGATTTTTTCTTGTAAATTTGTTTAAGTTCTTTGTAGATTCTGGATGTTAGCCCTTTACCAGATGGGTAGATTGCAAAATTTTTCTCCCATTCTGTAGGTTGCCTGTTCACTCTGATGATAGTTTCTTTTGCTGTACAGAAGCTCTTCAGTTTAATTAGATCCCATTTGTCAATTTTGGCTTTTGTTGCCAATTGCTTTTGGTATTTTAGTCATGAAGTCCTTGTCCATGGCTATGTTCTGAATTGTATTCCTAGGTTTTCTTCTAGGGTTTTTATGATTTTAGATCTAACATTTAAGTCTTTAATCCATTTTGAATTAATTTTTGTATAAGATGTAAGGAAGGGATGCAGTTTCAGCTTTCTACATGTGACTAGTCAGTTTTCCCAGCACCATTTATTAAATAGGGAATCCTTTCCCCATTTCTTGTTTCTCTCAGGTTTGTCAAAGATTAGATGGTTGTAGATGTGTGGTGTTATTTCTGAGGGCTCTGTTATGTTCCATTGGTCTGTATCTCTGTTTTGGTACCAGTACCATGCTGTTTTGGTTACTGTGGCCTTGTAGTATAGTTTGAAGTCAGGTAGCGTGATGACTCCAGGTTTGTTCTTTTTGCTTAGGATTGTCTTGGCTATGCGGGCTCTGTTTTGGTTCCATATGAACTTTAAAGTAATTTTTTCCAATTCTGTGAAGAAAGTCATTGGTAGCTTAATGGGGATGGCCTTGAATCTATAAATTACCTTGGGCAGTATGGCCATTTAGAATACAATATTTTAATGCTTGGATATAATTAACCAATAACTGGGTATATATATATAATTCTTTCCCATATGTATATATATGGGATACAGTCTCAAAAAAAACTTGTTGATAGAGTCAAAATGTGTTGAGGTCACTACACAATAGTATCCTTTGCAGTCATATTATGTATGATGGAACTTTAATTTTGATTAAATATTTGGTGAAAATTTTAGTAGTGAACACTATCATGAAGTTAAGAACTTTTTTCTAAGGGCAAGATTGAAGTGAAAGCCATAGCAATTTTAGGGAATGAGCAGAATAGACAAGAATCATGGTTGAAAGGAGAAGGTATAGATGAAAATACCATGAAGTTTTTAAACTCATAATCTTGCCTAGCAATGTACATAAAATTGAAAGAAAAGATTGGCCAGGCATGGTGGCTCACGCCTCTACTCCCAATATTTTGGGAGGCCAAGGCGGGTGGGCGGATCACCTAAGGTTGGGAGTTTGAGACTAGCCTGACCAACATGGAGAAACCCTGTCTCTACTAAAAAAAAAAGAAAAATTAGCCAGGTGTGGTGTGCATGCCTGTAATCCAGCTACGTGGGAGGCTGAGGCAGGAGAATCGCTTGAACCCGGGAGGCGGAGGTTGAGGTGAGCCAAGACCACACCATTGCACTCCAGCCTGGGCAATAAGGGCAAAACTCCATTTCAGAGTAATAATCATTATAATAAAGATCAGGAGAACGACCCAAGACTAGTTACCTTCATGATTTGAAGAAAACAATTAAAGTTGCTGATTAATCTCTCGGGTGAGAAAAAAGGCTCTCTGTGAAGGTTAACTTTCTATTTCCTCAGGCACAGAGCCACAGGAGGTTGTTAGTATGTACCACTGTCCACAGGTTACAATCTACTCAGAGAATTTGAAGAGACACATCCAAACACCAGGCAGCGGCTACAGACCTGCTGAGACTTTGAGACACTGAAGCAAAAATGTCAAGTAGGCAATAGAGTATATAGGCCAGGTATTGAGAGGAGAGTCAGGGTAGGGATATTTATTTGTTGGTTATGGCATTTTAGAAGATAATTAAAGTTGAATGAAGGCAGTAGATGAGACTGCTTAGAAGATACAAGAACTTCAGGTCTAATCTGGGATTTAGAGTTCAGGTAGCAGAGGGTGATGGGGACTGGGAAAAAATAGAGATGAAAGAAAAAAAAAAGAGTGAGGTGACACGGACACAGACAAAGAAAATAATACTGAAGGATGTAGAATGGATGAACAATATTAAATCCTGCTGAAAAGTGAAATAATAAAATTTACTGATGGAGTGAAAGAGGTCCATGATAAAGTAATGGGGGTCTGAAATTTGGTGTGGGCTGAGCAGTGAGGTGTTTAGGGAAACAATACAGCAAGTACTCTTTTAGGGAAAACTGTTCGGTGTGAAACAGTAAGAAAAGAGGGGTAGCCTAAAGCAGAAAGGATTTATTAGAATTTGTGTTATCTAATGTACCATGTCAACTTTTAACAGGTTAGATACACAATTGTGAAAGCTATTATAAAATGTGTGGGCAGTTTATGATTTGGGCATTACTGACATATGATTGGTTATTTATTTGTACGTGTATGAGCAGTCTGTTCTTAAAGAAGAATGTTCCATATTCTTAGTAAATATCTGATAATATTAAGGTCAGTGAATGCTACATGATAAATTGCTCATAATACAATGCAATTAATCTTCCTAAAATACTACAAATTTCGGTCTATGTGTATCTCGTTTGGTAGAAAGAATCAAGACTACACAAGGATTGAGTATGTGCTTTCTTTCTTTATGCAAATTTGGAGGATACTATTGTGATTTTCTAGTATCTAGTAAGTTCCTTATTTTCCAATCTATTATTTTGGCATTTGGAGAAACAATAGACCAAAAGAAACTATGTGCCTCCTATTCTATACCTACAGTATTCTATATGTTCCTTTTATTTATGGCTCCTATGTGGCACCCAGCTTCCTACCTAGGGTAGAGGAGACCTTCAGGTTGAGTAACCGTAAGTTGGTGCAGTTATATTTGGCTGGAAGTAGCAAAAATAGTTAATCTGTTGTTCAAATGTTAGAAGGATTCTTTGGAAGTGAAAAGGGCAGTCAGCCAAGCAGAGACATTAATGTCATGCAGCAACAGGATGAAGTCAGCAGTGGTAGAAAATTCAGGTTCCATTTTGATCCTAGAGAATGCTAGGAGGCTTGTTTCAGATCACTAATGTTCCCCCACTCCCATCACCCTGCCAACCAATCTGCCAACCAATCTGTTGGTATCTTCAGGTTGGTAATCAGTAGAAATAACTGTTGAATTATTAAGTCCCCCAAAGAGAGATAGGCTGAATTTAACAACTGCTGTGAGATCATTGCATGACGAGATCCAACCCACGCATGCCCTTGTTATATTTGGGCTGTAGCAGGAAAAAAAGGAGAGCAAGAATTGGAATCAAGTTATACTGTTGGCAAGTTGGGCTAGAAATAGGAGGGAAAAAAGAGAATAAAGTTAGACTGAGAAGTTAAATATTGTAAAATATTTTAGATGATGATAAAAAGTTTGTCAAATTAATTCGTTCATCTTTATTTCTAGTGCTTTAATAAAAGTAGGATTTTATTGATAATAATGTCATTAGTTTGAAAGTATTGTTTTTAAATCCCTTGAAAACTGTATTAAAATCAACGCAGTTACATTCCATTTCTTAAATAAGGCCTTTTACTGACCGAGGGATCTCATTTATTAGTTTGCAGATTGAATAATTATTCCCCAGAAATGTAATGAATAAAATGCCAAAATTATAGTGAGAGATCGTGAAGTGATTTTAAAATTATTGAAAAAGATGCAGAACTTAAGAAGTTGTTTAAAGCAAGAAATGAGAGATAATATTGCATAGAGCTATGAGTTCTCAGGTACCCCTAACTTCTCATGGCAATGATTGGTAAGATGATAATTGATAGAGTGTGGATTCCACAGCTAAATTCTCCTTGCACCCTATTATGCAACCTCAGCCATTTGACTGTTGCAGAGATCTGGCTGTGTGTCTGCTATCTTACAAGATGCTAGTAATTATTGAAAAAATTATGATATCTAATGGCGGATGGGGTGAAGATATTGTTGTTTCCTGGGAGAATCTGTTTGTAGGTGTAGGTGTCTTTCTGATCACTGCTCCACAAAACAAAATGATATCAAATAATTAATGATGTAAAATATTTACTGCATGTTTATTAAGATATTAAATAAAATGAATAAATATTAGTTATATTTTGTATATCATGTTCCCTAATTTTACATATTTGATAATTAATATAGTTGGTAAAATATCTCATTTTGATTTAGATAATTGAGACCATATTTATGTGGTTAAAGGTGAAAAGTAAAAAAAAAAAAAAAAAAAAAAAAAAAAACTGTTTTCTTTCAATGTTAGTAGCAGCTCCCAAACATTGGGGGCAGTAGAGCTTGGGCTCTGGAGACACATTGATTGGCTTCCACTTTTCTTCAAGAGTAAGAGATGGGAAAACCTAAAATTATGTTACCAGACTCCCTTCTATTTAGGCTTCTGGATTTCAATTTTTTTTCTTTTTTGAAAATCTTTGTAAGTGCAAGAGATTTAGAAGGCAGAATGGAGGAGACAGAAACCAACTTCCTGCTGTTGTTGTAGCCAGCAAGCAGTCTTAGAAACATTATTTAGAAGCAAGTGCCAATGTTTATGTTTTATTTCTTTTCGAAAAGCAATCCATTTATACCACATTTAAAAATTTATTTGCATAGAATTAATTCCTTGAGTCTTCTGTCTCTTCTCTCTGGGTTACAACTTTAAAACTTTGTGGTGCAAAAGCTATGCTTTTTCTTCCTGATGAGAAGAAGTATTGGTAAGCTTTTTTGTTTGCTTTAATGTCTGTTTTATTGCCATTGATTATTTTGTGGTCCCTTTCACTAGGGTTTGAGGAATAAGTTCCTATAGTCTCATTATTGTCTTTCTGCTATACCATCCTATCTCCTGGGTGCATTCAACTTTTACAGGTGGCAGCTAGTGCAAGGGAAAATAATCCACACAACAGGCAATTGCAACCCTTCATTTAATAGGTCTGTTTACAGGAACCACCAAACCTGAAGAAAGATCTCTGTCATCTGGCAGTCATTTCCTCCCCAGTCAATAATGGACAACAGGTGAGGCAACACGTATACACAAAGTTTCATCTATATTGGCTACATTGAGAGATACCAGAGATCTGAGATATGCAAGTATTCCCTAGATTATCAGACTTGAGAAAATCCTTTGTATTTACACAGATCTTTCTCATTTTGATTACATTTTTGTCCACTGAACAAATCCCTCTCAGCTATTCCCCAGACCTTCCTCCAAGCCCATTAGAGCATGGATTTCATCAACTACTTGCTAGTTACTCTTTACTTCCATTTACTCACTGATTTTCACATACAATGGAATTATTATAACATTATGGTGGGGATGGGGTTGAAAGGAGGATGAATTGTAACTATGAATGGTGTCTATTAAGTTGTGTTTCACCCAGGATCTCTTCATTTGACGGAAACTCCTCTGTGTTCTTGGCTCATCCCATCTGTATGGTAACATGATTTAGGGACTCTGTAGTCTCTGTCTCCTTATCCAGTTTGATTTTCTTAAAGTTTCCCCAAATTTACTAGTCCAACATCCAGAATATTTCTGAGTACTTAGTCCACAGACTTCTATTAGTTTGTATAATAAGTTTCTAATAATCCCTCTAGAATTTTCTTGTGATAAAAACTAAACACTATATAATGCCTTCTTACCAGTGTTCAAAATGTGAAAAATATGGATATATGAAAATAAAACAACTTTTAAATCTCAGCATAAATTAATATCTTCCTTATTGAATTCTTTTTATCGCCTGCTTAAATCATTGTATGTTTTAACATATGATGTAATTGGCATGTGTACTTAGAATAGGTTAATAATCACGATTTGCAGGATTGGAAAACTTTTAAAAAATCACGTAACATTTTGTAATTCACAAATGCATCACCAAGCAATCTGATAAGGTTACTTTTTTCCCATAAGATCTGTTGCAGAGAGAATTTGGAATTAATAGAAGAAGCTTGATGAATAATGGCAAATAGGTGCTTTGTGATACAAAGTAAAACCATGAAGCATGGTGTCCTTGAATATGAAATTTCCTTTATGAAAGTCCTGTTTTTTCAGAGGCGGTCCTCAGAATTGAATAGCATTTAGGCTTTTGTATGTAGAGATCTGATACTTCATGAATTCAAGGACCTGACTAATCGCTTGTGAATACTAAGAATGCTGTAAAAATAATAGAAATAAATTATCATGGAGAAGGAAAGAACATAGATCTAGGTGGGGTTTTTAAGAACAAAGACTGAAATATGTTATTACATTTAGAAAGAATTGTTGCTTGAAATCTCGTATTAAGATGTGTTCATTCAGGTGCCAAGAGCTATATACCTTGATGGATTGCAGTACAAAGGAGAAAAAAGAGGAGGAAGGTACAGTACTACATATGTTACCAAACTCATTTCACCTGTAAAAGGAAGAATATTGATTTCATTCATCTCACTTAGTTGGGAGTCTGACTTAAGAAAAATTCAAGTTCATTGATGTCAACTCTAGAGTTGACAGGATTGTACTGAGAACAGAAAGAAAAGTGAACAGGAAAATGATAAATGTAACTTCATTAAGAAAATTTAAAAACACTATTTTTCTTTGTGAGAAGGCAGCAAAGGAGCTGCAGATTCTGGCTTCATCTTTAATCTATGGTGGCCTTTATGACATTTGTGATCTATAGGCTTTAAATTATGTGTGTGTGTATGTGTATGTGTATGTGCATTTTTCAAGAACATTCAGGACACACAAGTCAGTAAAACAACTGCATAAATTTTTTTCCTGAATGCTATGTTTGTGTGTATTTGTGCTTTGAAAATAGCAAGGAACTTTGTCTAAAGAATGCAGTAAATATAATATTTAGCTTTTGTACTTTCAATTAAAATTATAATTTTTTCACTTATTGAATTTTACTCTTCAACTGTTTTTATTATAGTTTTAATTTTTTTCTGTCAAAGAAGTTATTACCATTGTTGCCTGTGAGTATTAAAAACATAACTGTGATTCTTTAACTCTTCCATCCATTCGTTTGACATGTATTTATTGTCTTCCACATGTAAGTAATTTATCACATTAGATACTATGAGGGACATAAAGATGAATTAAATCTAAAGATATCTTTAAGAAGATTATAGAATACTGCCTTCATCTAATATTTGAGAGATTGTATTTTCTGGCAGACTGTTTTCCTAAATTGGGATAGCGGGCACTCCCCTTAGAAGGCAAGGACTACTGTTCTTGGTCCAGTGGGAGTTATGCCATGCAGAACAGGAAAACATGATTTGCTACTCAGGTCAGAGCCAGGTTCACTCGAAAACCAAAACATGGCTATTTAGAACTCCTGGGATATTTTTGGAGTATAGTACTGTGTAAATGCTGTGCAATTCACTGGGAAGAAGTAGAACTTTCAAGTCCAATAATTGTCTTGACCTTAACTGCCATTCAACATACACATTTACATATTGTGCAAGAGTGAGCCCTATCATCTCCATCAGAACCACAGTTCGGGAGTCAGAAGAGTAGATGGATACATGAGTTAAGATTAATACAGTTTGGGGATGGGGGAGTGGCTACTTGAAAGACTTGATTACAAGAAGCCAATTAAAAATGCATTACTTACTTCATATGGCCTATAAACAATTATAAAACATAAAGTATTTTAAGCAGTTTAAATGCTGTGCTAGTTTTTTTTTTTAATTTGACAAATTGAGCAAGGTACAATACTTTCTAATTTGATTTAAATCCTTCTGAACTATTTTTTCCAGATATTTATAAAAAGATAAAGTTAAAGCTCCATTACGTGGCTAAGAACAGCTGGGTTCAATAAGTTATTATCTTTGGCTATTTTGTATAGAGTAATTAGCAAAGGCTATGAGCAATGAGCTCCAAATGAGGAAGGTGTGAAAGACTAGAAGATGGCTAAGAAAATAAACTTCAAGCTGAATTCTACGCAACTTGTGTCTATGGCAGCCTTCTGTTTTGCAGTAGTAGAAACTTGTGTAAAGGAAAGAAGAAACTTTCTTTCATCAAAAGGATAAGCAAAGGCTGAAGCACTTTATAGCTAAATGAAAACAAGAAGGGCACAGATAATTGCTTTATTTTAGATAAGCTTTGGATCAGCAGGGCAATTAGGGAGAGCAAATAATTAAAATGGAATGTTGAGGTGTTAAGCTTTTCCACCTAGATACTTAGAGGTGAAGTGCTGAGGCTGAAAGAATAGAGCTCAGAAATGTTCAAGTGCAATTAAAAATTTGGGCTAAATTTGCCTTTTAGATCAGGAGACTTTCAGATCAAAATTAAGTAGTGGTAGGAAAGGGTTAAGATATGTAAAAAGCAGAATATTTAATTCTAATATATATGTATAGTTTCCCCTTTGTCATTTTCTTAAAACTACTACTTAATCCATTACAAATCATGGGTGGTTTGATGATTTTTGATATTTTATCTTTTAATGATAACCAATACCAACTGAGTCCCGTACTAATCCATCTGAAGTATGGCACACCTAGGCAACTGGACAGATGAAAATATTCTGCCCTAATTTTACAAAAATATTGGGAAGATAAAGTAACTTCCAGGAAAATGTTTAAGAGGAGAGACTAAATATGCATTAACCAGTTAACTGCAAAATTCAAAAAGCAGCTAAGTCTACCAAATTCATGGTTGTTTTCTTCTACGGGACACAATGTCCCAGAACATTCTGTGGAATAGGAACTCCCTTAACAGTGGTTAAACAAGATGTTATCTGCTTTGCTTGAATAATACTCCATTTAATTGAAAATGTTGAGCCACAAACTGGTGACTAAGTGTTTAGTTATCTCTTTTGTGCTAGCTGAGTCACTTTATTTGTTCCCCTACTCAGATCAAGAGAAATACATGAAAGGTATTTGTTTAACACAATTGGGTTATCCTTACCTTCCTCAAACATATCCATCTAGAAAACCCAGGGAAAAGATGTTGTTTTAATATATAATGTAGTGTGAAAATTTGAATTCCCAAAGAACAGCAGATATTATAACATGGTAAATGAAAAACAAAATTATATGAAGTTCCATTGACAATTTAACTTCGCCTCAACCTCAATTACCTCTCCTCTTTTCCCTTATTCTATACAGCAACTTGAATAAGGCTTTACTTGAATTTCCTTAACAAATGGGAAATGTTTTGTAATTTAGTGTTAGTGTCAAAATAGAAAATCTATTTTTTTGAATACTCCAAGATTATTTATTTGTTACTATTCACATGTTATTGCAATTGCTTTTCTTTCTTTTTCCTTTTCCTTTTCCTTAGGATCTTCTTGTTCCCCATGGGTTTATATAAGGAACCTCTACAGTTTCGTTTTTTAAAATTTCCACTTCTTTTTCATATTGTACCTGCTAAAAGCTTTGTTGTGAGCTATAAAACTAACTCCAAAGAGTTGACAAAGATTTCACACTTTAAGTGGATGAGAGCTTAACAATTTTATTCCAGGAAAACTAGCTCCTTCAAGTAGTGGTTTGACTATTTACACCTTTAGAGAAAAATCTTTGTCTCATTGTCAAACGAACTTGGAGAAAGGATCTGTGTTCCTTTGGAAGTCATTGTGGGGCTGTGTGAAAATACTTTCGAGTTTATACAGTATGCTTTTCCTTCTTCTTATTGAGGATAAAAGTGACTTTTTAAACATTTTTTTTCTATGCACACTCTTCCTATTTAAAAAACAATATTCTCAGATCCAAGCAAAGAAGATTTTACTATGTTATGTTCTTTTCAATAAAGGGTGACAAGTGAGATTTATAGGAAAACAGAACTTTGCAAAAGGGTTCTAAGGTTTTTATTCTTATAATATGCTAAAATGACTAGATGGAGAATTTACTCAAACTCTGTCTTCCATTCCCTCATTTAATAATACAGGGATATAGGATATATGTAGCCCCATATAGAAAAAGGTTTAAAAGTACGTTATCATTGTACTTAGACATTCTTTACTTGGTGATCAGCCTTATGTAATAATTTAGGAATTACGTAAGGTGGTTGGAATAACATAGAATTTCCTACCATCAGTTTACAATTTTGTGCTTGCTTTAAGTAATATTTTATTTGGATAAAATTGATTATTCCATTGTGATTTTGCAGGTCATGGCTGATATGATTAGGATTAGTAGGGAAAAATATGGCAATTTTTTTTTATTATACCTTAAGTTCTAGGGTACATGTGCACAACGTGCAGGTTTGTTACATAGGTATACATGTGTCATGTTGGTTTGCTGCATCCATGAACTCGTCATTTACATTAGGCGTTTCTCCTAATGCTATCCCTTCCCCAGCCTCCAACCCCCAGACAGGCCTCTGTGTGTGATGTTTCCCGCCCTGTGTCCAAGTGATCTCATTGTTCATCTCCCACTTATGAGTGAGAATATGTGGTGTTTGGCTTTCTGTCCTTGTGAGAGAAATGATGGTTTACTTAAAATGATGGTTTCCAACTTTATCCCTGTCCCTGCAGAGGACATGAACTCATCCTTTTTTATGGCTGCATAGTATTCCATGGTGCATATGTACCACATTTTCTTAATCCAGTCTATCAGTGATGGACTGGATTGGTTCCAAGTCTTTGCTATTGTGAACAGTGCCACAGTAAATATACATGTGCATGTGTCTTTATAGCAGCATGATTTATAATCCTTTGGGTATATACACAGTAATGGGATCACTGGGTCAAATGGTATTTCTAGTTCTAGATCCTTGAGGAATCCCCACACTGTCTTCCACAATGGTTGAACTAGTTTACACTCCCAACAACAGTGTAAAAGTGTTCCCATTTCTCCACATCCTCTCCAGCATCTGTTGTTTCCTGACATTTTAATGATTGCCATTCTAACTGGCATGAGATGGTATCTCATTGTGGTTTTGATTTGCATTTCTCTGATGACCAGTGATGATGAGCATTTTTTAATATGTCTGTTGGCTGCATAAATGTCTTCTTTTGAGAAGGGTCTGTTCATACCCTTTGACCACTTTTTAATGGGGTTGTTTGTTTTTTTTTCTTGTAAATTTGTTTAAGTCTTTGTAGATTCTGGATGTTAGCCGTTTGTCAGATGAGTAGATTGCAAAAATTTTGTCCCATTCTGTGGGTTGCCTGTTCACTCTGATGGTAGTTTCTTTTGCTGTGCAGAAGCTCTTTAGTTTAATTAGATGCCATTTGTCTATTTTGGCTTCTGGTTGCCATTGTTTTTGGTGTTTTAGTCATGAAGTCTTTGCCCATGCCTATGTCCTAAATGGTGTTGTCTAGGGTTTCTTCTAGGGTTTTTATGGTTTTAGGTCTAACATTTAAGTCTTAACCCATCTTGAATTAATTTTTGTATAAGGTGTAAGGAAGGGATGCAGTTTCAGCTTTCTACATATGGCTAGCCAGTTTTCTCAGCACCATTTATTAAATAGGGAATCCTTTCCCCATTTCTTGTTTTGTCAGGTTTGTCAAAGATTAGATGGTTGTAGATGTGTGGTATTATTTCTGAGGGCTCTGTTATGTTCCATTGTTCTGTATCTCTGTTTTGGTAGCAGTACCATGCTGTTTTGGTTACTGTAGCCTTGTAGTATAGTTTGAAGTCACATAGTGTGATGCCTACAGCTTTTTTCTTTTCACTTAGGATTGTCTTGGCTATGCGGGCTCTTTTTTGGTTCCATATGAACTTTAAAGTAGAGTTTTCCAATTCTGTGAAGAAAGTTACTGGTAGCTTGATGGGGATAGCATTGAATCTATAAATTACCTTGAACAGTATGGTCATTTTCACAATATTGATTCTTCCTATCCATGATCATGGAATGTTCTTGCATTTTTGTCTGCATTTATTTTGTTCTCCTTGAAGAGGTCCTTCACATCCCTTGTAAGTTGGATTGCTAAGTATTTTATTCTCTTTGCAGTAATAGTGAATGGGAGTTCACTCATGATTTGACTCTCTGTTTTTCTATTATTGGTGTATACTAATGCTTGTGACTTTTGCACATTGATTTTGTATCCTGAGATGTTGCTTATCAGCTTAAGGAGATTTTGGGCTGAGACAATGGGGTTTTCTAAATATACAATCATGCCATCTGCAAACAGAGACAATTTGACTTCCTCTTTTCCTAATGGAATACCTTTACTTTTTTCTCTTGCCTGATTGCCGTAGCCAGAACTTCCAACATTATGTTGAATAGGAGTGGTGAGAGAGGGCATCCCTGTCTTGTGCTGGTTTTCAAAAGGAATGCTTCCAGTTTTTGCTCATTCAATATGATATTGGCTGTGAGTTTGTCATAAATAGCTCTTATTATTTTGAGATACATTCCATCAATACCTAGTTTATTGAGAATTTTTAGCATAAAGGGCTGTTGAATTTTGTTGAAGGCCTTTTCTGCATCTATCGAGATAATCATGTGGTTTTTGTTTTTGGTTGTGTTTGTGTGATGGATTAAGTTTATTGATTTACATATGTTGAACCAGCCTTGCATCCCAAGGATGAAGCAGACTTGATCTTGGTGGATAAGCTTTTTGATGTGCTGCTGGATTCGGTTTGCCAGTATTTTATTGAGGATTTGCACATAGATGTCCATTAGGGATATTCGTCTAAAGTTCTCTTTCTTTGTTGTGTCTCTGCCAGGCTTTGGTATCAGGATGATGCTGGCCTCATAAAATAAGTTAGGGAGAATTCCCTCTTTTTCTATTGATTGGAATAATTTCAGAAGAAATGGTACCAGCTCCTCTTTGTACCCACAGTAGAATTTGGCTGTGAATCTGTGTGGTCCTGAACTTTTTTTTGCTTGGTAGGCTATTAACTATTGCCTCAATTTCAGAACCTGTTATTGGTCTATTCAGAGATTCAGCTTCTTCCTGTCTTAGTCTTGGGAGGTTGTATGTGTCCAGGAATTTATCCATTTCCTCTAGATTTTCTAGTTTATTTGCATAGAGGTGTTTATAGTATTCTATGATGGTAGCTCTTGCTTCTCTAGTTCTTTCTATTCTGATGTTAGGGTGTCGATTTGAGATTTTTCCTGCTTTCTCTTATGGGCATTTAGTGCTATAAATTTCCCTCTGCACACTGCTTTAAATGTGTCCCAGAGATTCTGGTACATTTTGTCTTTGTTCTCATTGGTTTCAAATAACATCTTTATTTCTGCCTTCATTTCGTTATTTACCCAGTAGTCATTCAGGAGCAGGTTGTTCAATTTCCATGTAGTTGTGCGGTTTTGAGTGAGTTTCTTAATCCTGAGTTCTGATTTGATTGCTCTATGGTCTGAGAGACTGTTGTGATTTTTGTTCTTTTACATTAGCTGAGGAGTGTTTTACTTCCAATTGTGTGGTCAATTTTAGAATAAGTGTGATGCAGTGCTGAGAAGAATGTATATTCTGTTGATTTGGGGTGGAGAGTTCTGTAGATGTCTGTTAGGTCTGCTTGGTGTAGAGCTGAGTTCAAGTCCTGGATATCCTTGTTAACCTTCTGTCTCATTGATCTGTGTAATATTGACAGTGGGGTGTTAAAGTCTCCCATTACTATTGTATGGGAGTCTAAGTCTCTTTGTAGGTCTCTAAGGATTTGCTTTATGAATCTGAGTGCTCCTGTATGGGGTGCATATATATTTAGGATAGTTAGCTCTTCTTGTTGAATTGATCCCTTTACCATTATGTAGTGGCCTTCTTTGTCTCTTTTGGTCTTTGTTGGTTTAACATTTGTTTTTTCAGAGACTAGGATTGCAACCCCTGCTTATTTTTGGCTTTCCATTTGCTTGGTAGATCTTTCTCCATCTCTTTGTTTTGAGCCTATGTGTATCTTTGCATGTGAGATGGGTCTTCTGAATGCAGCACAGTGATGTGTCTTGACTCTATCCAATTTGCTGGTCTGTGTCTTTTAATTGGGGCATTTAGCCCATTTACATTTAGGTTAATATTGTTATGTTTGAATTTGATCCCATCATTATGATGTTACCTGGCTATTTTACCTGTTAATTGATGCAGTTTCTTCATAGCATCGATGGTCTTTACAATTTGGCATGTTTTTGCAATGGCTGGTACTGGTTGTTCCTTTCCATCTTTAGGGATTCCTTCAGGAGCTCTTGTAAGGCAGGCCTGGTGGTGACAAAATCTCTCAGCATTTGCTTTTCTGTGAAGGATTTTATTTCTCCTTCACTTATGAAGCTTAGTGTGGCTGGATATGAAGTTCTGGGTTGAAAATTAATTTCTTTAAGAATGTTGAATATTGTCCCCCACTTCTGGCTCATAGGATTTATCCCAAGAGATCTACTAGTAGTCTGATGGGCTTCCCTTTGTGGGTAACCAGACCTTTGTCTCTGGCTGCCCTTAACATTTTTTCCTTCATTTCAACCTTGGTGAATCTGACAATTATGTGTGTTGGGGTTGCTCTTCTCAAGGAGTATCTTTGTGGTGTTCACTGTATTTCTTTAGTTTGAATGTTGGCCTGCCTTGCTAGGTTGGGGAATTTCTCCTGGATAATATCCTGAAGAGTGTTTTCCAACTTGGTTCCATTTTCCCCATCACTTTCTGGTACACCAATGAAACGTACATTTGGTCTTTTTACATAGTCCCATATTTCTCGGAGGCTCTGTTCGTTTGTTTTCACTCTTTTTTCTCTTATCTTGTCTTCTCTCACTTTATTTCAATTTGATCTTCAATCACTTTGATCAATTTGATCTTCAATTTGATCTTCAATTTGATCTTCAATCTTCATATCCTTTCTTCCACTTGATCGAATCGGCTATTGAAGCTTGTGCATGTATCACGAAGTTCTTGTGCTGTGGTTTTCAGCTCCATCAGGTCATTTAAGGTCTTCTCTACACTGTTTATTCTAGTTAGCCATTCATTTACCCTTTTTTTCAAAGTTTTTAGCTTCCTTGCCATGGGTTAGAACATGCTGCTTTAGCTCGGAGACGTTTGTTATTACTGACCTTCTGAAGCCTACTTCTGTCAACTCATCAAACTCATTCTCTGTCCAGTTTTGTTCCCTTGCTGGCGAGGAGCTGTGATCCTTTGGAGGAGCGGAGGTGCTCTGGCTTTTGGAATTTTCAGCTGTTATCCTCTGGTTTCTCCCCATCTTTGTGGTTTATCTACCTTTGGTCTTTGATGATGGTGACCTACAGATGGGGTTTTGGTGTGGATGTCCTTTTTGTTGATGTTGATGCTGTTCCTTTCTGTTTGTTATTTTTCTTTCTAACAAGTCCCTCAACTGCAGGTCTGTTGGAGTTTGGTGGAGGTTCACTCCAGACCCTGTTTGCCTGGGTATCACCAGTGCATTCTGCAGAACAGCAAATATTGCTGCCTGATCCTTCCTCTGGAAGCTTTGTCCCAAGGAGGCACCTGCATGTTTGAGGTGTCTGTTGGCCCCTTCTGGGAGTTGTCTCCCAGTCAGGCTACATGGTGGTCAGTGACCTGCTTGAGGAGGCAGTCTGTCCATTCTTGGAGATCGAACAAAGTGCTTGGAGAACCTCTGCCCTCTTCAGAGCTGTCAGACAGGGATGTTTAAGTCTGTAGAAGCTGTCTGCTGCCTTTTGTTTTGCTATGCCCTGCCCCAGAGGTGGAATCTAGCAGCTTTTTGAATGGAATAAAAAGCACTAGTTCTATCCTTTATATTCTCTGCAGAAAGTCAATGAGGTAGGGAAGTGGGTGGGGAAATAAAGGAGCAATAAACAGAAATATGTCAAAATTAAGAGGAAATATTTAGACATTTCATTTATTTTATTAATTGCTTTATAAATGTTCATATACTATGGGCACAACCTGAGTTTGTATTAAGTGCATTACAAGATACTCAGTACAATGCCTTGAACACACGAAGGTAAATTCAAGTTTTGATTAAGTATATTAGTAGGTAGTGTTAAAAGAAAACTTCAGACAAGTTAATTTTTGTGGTGTTTAATTGAGCAAAAAAAGAAACAATTCATGAATTGGGCAGCCTCTGGAATCACAGCAGATTCAGAGAGACTACAGGGTTGGATCGTGGTCAGAGCAAATGTACAGACGAGAAGGTAAAGTGACATACAGGAATTGGAAGTGAGGTACAGAAACAGTGATACTGGTTACAGCTAAGTGTTTGCCTTTTTTGAATGCAGTTTCAACATTCAGCAGTCTATGAGTGGTTGAAGTATGGCCGCTGGAACTGGCCAATATTCAGCTATTCTTACAGGTGCACACTATTAAGTTAGGTTTTCAATTTTATCGGCCTATTAAGCTAGGTTATGGTTCTTTCACAAGGGCTCAAATAGAGAAGTATGGAGTCCTTCTCAGGACATACTTAGTTTGCTTTGAAAGTAGAAAAATATTGGAAAGCAGAAAAAGTTATAAAATATTCTTTTCTTTTACTTTTATCTTTACTTCTTTACCACAGTATCAGCCAGAGTCTTTTCTCTATCTTGTGACTGAATCACATTAATCATACATTTTAAAATATATTAATCCAGTGTGAGAGAACCACTGGTATTATAGGAAATTGAATAAAATTACAAGGTCTTATACATCTTGTTGAATAGGTAGGAATAGAATAATTTTCTAGCCTCAAAACATCTATTTCATGCAACTTACATGTGAAACTCAATATAGCATTCTCCCGAATATCTTGCATAACATTCATAAAATAATTTTTATTTAATAAAATTTTAA
>NW_016827299.1:882903-909948 GCF_001698545.2 Rhinopithecus bieti
TATTCTTTTCTTTTTACTTTTATCTTTACTTCTTTACCACAGTATCAGCCAGAGTCTTTTCTCTATCTTGTGACTGAATCACATTAATCATACATTTTAAAATATATTAATCCAGTGTGAGAGAACCACTGGTATTATAGGAAATTGAATAAAATTACAAGGTCTTATACATCTTGTTGAATAGGTAGGAATAGAATAATTTTCTAGCCTCAAAACATCTATTTCATGCAACTTACATGTGAAACTCAATATAGCATTCTCCCGAATATCTTGCATAACATTCATAAAAATAAAATTTTTATTTAATAAAATTTTAAAGTTTAATTTTTATTTTAAAAATTAGGTTTAAAAGAACATTTTAAAGAGATAGACAATTTCTCCACATAATAGTTTATCAGAAATTTTGTCAAGTTTTTGTAAATGATTTATACTGAGACATGTCTTGGTAAAGTTACTGGAAGTTAAAAATAGAGAAAAAAATACCATGGACATTTAAGGAGACTAATTTGTCACCATTTTTAGGAAAACTAAGTTAGGTTGATTCTATACTTTATATGCCCCAACAGCAAAACATTGTCTGTAATATCTTTAGTAAAATAAAGGATGCTCTAAGAATTGTTTAACCAACCAAATTTTTGCTCTAAGTTAAAACAGGAAGGAAACATTTTCAAACATGTAAGAATTCAGAAACAATAGCAGCACAAATTCTTCTTAGAAAAGAAAGACAAAAAAAAAAAAAAAAAAAAAAAAGGAAATTAGCTTACCAGGGATGAATTTAAAACCTATAAAGGGAAGGGACTGGTAGTAAGAATTAAATTATTTCAATTCATAACAATTGTTAAAATATGGCTATAACAATGTAAATATTCTAAATCTTGACAATATAGAAATAATATGATAAAATTGGGAAGTGGAAATGATATATATTCAAGTTTTCAAGATTAAAATATCATATTTACATGTATAATGCTATAGATTAGTTGATCTGTGTATAATATATAATGCTATACATATATAGCATTATAATATTACATGTATATATTACGTGTATAATGCTATAGATTAGTATGATCTTTGTGGAAAGATCATACTCTTTCCACATTACCAGAAAAATATTTTTAAACAGCAAAACAAGTATTATACAAACAAAATTGCAAATCACATTATATAAAAGACAAAACAAAACATCAAGAGAACATAAAACAAAATATAACAAAATAATGTGGAATTCTAATTAAATTTCATATCAGTAAAATATTTTATTAAAATGACTTTCAGATGGTATATGTTTTATGTGCTATATATAAGAGATACATTTGAAATAAAATGGAAAGTAAAAGGATGGAGTCTGTGAATCTTTGTGTACCAAGTAATATGCCATGAATATTAAGAAAACAAAACCATGAGAAACAATATAAAATAATAGATAGTAACATAACTATAATTAAAACATTAATTTATCTTTCTTATATCTGAGGAATGAAATCACAAAAGAAGCCTATAAAGGGCAAATTAATGTAATTAATCAGGTAGATTTAAATAATATATAATGAATTCTACAGTTGGAGAGAAAGAGAGACAGAATCACACACACAGAAAAACACCTAGAACTGATTCTAGATAAAGAACTGATCCTAGATAAAGAGCAAAGTAAACTAATAATTTTCAAAATGAAGAAGTGCTACAAAACAACTTTTGGAACTCAAAATCAATACAATATAAAGTGATAGCATAGAACAAGGATATAAAGAAAAAATAATTCCATATAGAAATTTAAAAGAAAACAATTCTTTCTTTCAAAATCTATGAGGTAAAGAAAATAAAGCATCACTGGCATATTATGTTGATAATAAAAATAATGAAAACTTAAAACTCCATGTATTAAAACCTAAGGAATACAGCTAATGTAAGGCTCAAAGAAAGAATCATAGCCAAGCACCTATATTATTAAACAAGAAAAACTACTTTATGAACTAAATATGTTCTTTCAAACAAAATAAACCAACGGCTATTTAAAGAAAATAAATATAAAGATAAAAGTACAAGTTAATGAATTAAAATGTGGAAAACGTAAGAAATAATAACTACCCAAGCTAGATTTTGCTAAAATACTACCAACTCAGTTAATCAAAGTAGAAAAAATAAAGAACAAAAAATTAAAATGGAAAAATCAGCCAATTTGTGGTCAGTTAATATTAGTTGACTGGATAAAAGTAAAGGGCAATTTTATAGGTTCTTTTCTTGAATTTATTCAAATACAGATATGTTACATTAAATTTGGCTTTATGTGAACTATGGCTATAAGTGCATTTAGATTTTCTTTTATCTTTAGTCACATTTATTTTTATGCACTCTACTCACGTAGCATTACATGAAATTAAATTCTGTTATAAGACTGTCAATTGTTTTGTTCATAACCTATCATGATTGAGTCAGCTGCTGCTTCTCCATGGTCATAGACCTAAGTTCATTTATGGCATAGACTTCCAGATTTGTTCTATTGTCTCCCAAAAATAGCCACTAGACAGATTTTCCTTCTATTAAATTGCTCTGATTTGCATGTCTAGGCTCTGTCCCTCTTTTTATCCCTAAACGTAGAAGCTTAGCCCAACAGCAATTTGTTATTTCTCACATATTTGAGTGGGCTGGGCACAACTGTTGGTCTGGGCTCGACTCAGTTGATTTTAGCTGAATTTTCTCATATGTCTCATTAAATACAGGTGTGTTTTTTAGATACAGGGACATGTGAAGAGTTAGGGCTATTAGTATAACCAATTCAACACAGACATATTGCATGGTAGGCTACGAAGAGAGATATTTCTTACATTTGGTGGATGTTCAGAGGTGGCAGTGTGAACTATGAAAGTTTGAGAGTGGCAGAAGTGAGATATATTTGGACACACTATAAGTATAAAGTATTTAAAGTAGATAATGGCAATCTTAACATTGATATAAATGATGGAAAATCTATTGTAGACCTTAAGGTAGCATAGCAAAAGTAGTAGAATACACATTATTTCACAGTGACAAAGAGATAGACTGGAGGAAAGGTCACTGTAGAGGTGGAAAGGTAGCTGCAGTGGTTAATTTGAAAGAAAATGAATTCCAGGATAAGGGAAATAAGTAAACAATTAAAATTAATGCTCTGTTCCTACATTATTTTTATACCGCCTTAATAGTTTCCTTAAAGGCATGGTGAAATGGAATAGTTATTATTATTGTTTTTTAACCTGAGTATGTCTTTCATTCAAGTTTTACTGCCAAAGGTGAGATTTGTAAGCAAAATGAATAATTATTGTATTTATCTCGTTTCTAATAGCTTTTACCTATTTTCTTTCCTACAAGCTTCCTACATGTATAATCCTCTGGGGATTTGTCTAACTAGCTCTGGGTTGCATGGCCTTTGTTACTGCCTGCTCAACAGAGGTCATCTCTTCCATAGCATAGATTATTTTAGTTCAATAGTGGCTGTGGGGAGAAATCAGAGGAAAGGATATTAAAACCATAGTACCTTTTGTATTGACTAATTCTAATACCATAGTACTTAACGGGGAAGACATGAGATTTTTATGCATAGAATTTAGGGTTTATGCCAAAAATATCAACTCCTTCCCCTACTAAATAACCTAAAGATAAATTATGCACATGCTTTGCAAAATAAAATGAAAACAAATATCACTATTAACTTTTAAAATATTAACTCAAAATTTTCTCATTATTTTATTACATAAAACTAAAATCTGGAACTGAACTAATTGTTTGTAGAATATAGATCTCTCACCCTATATATAATTATTAGAATCTTGGCTCTGGAATATTTATAGAATCAGAAAAAAGCCTTTAGTGAAATCATAAGTATAATGTTATTATATATAGTATGAACTTTTTATCTCTCCTTATTCATATTGCAGGCTACCCTAATTGCTAAACAGTTAACATTTCTGTACATTGTATATAAATAATACAGTAAAATATAGAACATAAAGACAGGGATCTATCACCTTATAGAAACAGTCATTCTGATGAGAGCAGGAAAAATAATTTAGCCACATATTAAACCTTTTGTTGATTATTGATTACAAATTATGTATTATGTTACCACTGTGTTCAAAATGATTTGTTGAAAATAGTCAACACAACTCTGTACAGTTTCAAGATTTTTGAAAAATGAAGGTCATCTTTGTAGAAGCAACTAATTGTTTCCACAGTACAAAGCAGTGATTCTCAAACTCCAGTATACATCGGAATCAAATGGAAGACTTATTGAAACAAGCTGGCCCAGAATCACATTTTGAGAACCTCTAGTAAAGAGCAATTACAATGTTCATAATCATTACATGAGAAGTTTTGAAAACGTAGATTAACCCCCAAAGATTTTGGTTCAGTGTGTCTAGGTACCAAATGTCCATCTGATTATGTCAGTGGTCCTGGAAAACATATTGAGAAACACAATCACAGAGACTAGGTAAAAGAAATTATTGTACCACTTGGTCAAAAGGTAGAGCATAAAGAGATATTGAACCAATTCAACAGATTTTGAATATTTCTCATTTTATGATGTTAAATTTCGCAGGCTTTCAGGCATTTCATGAGTTGGTAGGAAGATGCTGCACTTACTTATTGGAGATGTAATTAATTTCAGGTTCAGACACTTAAAGGAAAAGAGCTGACTACACAAAACAGGAGCAAAGGCTGCCTGGATCAGAATGACTTTCCCTTGGATCCTTGGTTCTCTAGATAGAGTCCCACAGGTTTGTGAAAATAGCAGATTTTTAAAACATCATAACTTAGTTGACCACAATTATGGGAGAATTTAATGAATAATCTGTGTGCTTCTACTTCAAGAAATGCTTACAAATTTTATGGTTTTCTTATTCTTTTTTAAAAGTAAAATTAGTTTTCCAAATTTTAATCCATTCAGTTTTAGCTCTGACACATTTCAGCTTGAAAGTCATCACTTCCATCTTTACAACATGAAAAAAGCTGAAGAAACTGAAAATCATCTTTTCTTGAACCCACAGGAGACGTCATATCAAAAGACAACTACTACACCAAAATAGGGAGAAAAAGGTGAACCCACACAGCCACAGGTGAGATCTGCCTACCTGAAGCAGAGCTGCTGAATCCATAAGCTGGTAGGAAATTTTAAGTGGTAATTTTTATAAATTTCTTCATGTTGAGTGTGGACTGCCTGGAGGGTGACAGAACCCTGGGGGCTACTGGAGATTAGCTTGAAAGTCTAATGTGCACTTTCAAGGGTGCACAAAGGGGTGCACCGCAATTTTGTAGATTTTCCCTTTAGGAATCATGCCAGTTTCTCATTGTAAAGAGTCCAGATATCTTGGCTTTTTACTCCTAGTATATCTGGCAGGAGTAGAGGAGATGGTGAAACCCCACCTCTATTAAAAATACAAAAAATGAGCCAGGCATGGTGGTGCATACCGGTAATCCCAGTAACTCGGGAGGCTGAGGCACAAGAATTACTTGAACCTAGGAGGCAGAGGTTGCGGTGAGCAGAGATGTGCTGCTGCACTCTAGCCTGGGCAACAGAGCGAGACTCTGTCTTTAAAATCTACAGGTCATAATATAATTCAGAAAAGTTTATGTGTTCATACCTGTACCCTTTTTAATAAAACCAACTTCATTAGCAATTGGTATAATTCATTTCCTGATAATGGAAACTGGCTTGTGATGCTTGAACTAATTTCAGCATCAGCAAGGATATTTGGGAGTGAAAGCAGTGATTCTGCTTAGTATTCCTGAATGATAGTAATGTCAAGGTGCTCTCATGTCCCGAAAGGCTCATTTTCTTGAAATTCCCCTAACACTTTTGATCATGAGTGCTTTTGATCCTGAGTTTGGTCTAAGTGCAACCATCTCAAATCTATTTTCCTACCGGTTCTGTTGAAGCAGAAAGAATGTAGTTCATCAGATGTTATACCTAATTCACCTTGTGAAAGTTTAGACTAGAGGTTTCAATCTCGTGTTCCATCCCTTCATATATATATATATATATATATATTTTTTTTTTTTTTCTCATGTTGCTCTGCAATGCCTTCAGTTATCAGCAGAATGTATTCCCTGCCCTATTGGTCATGTGATTTGCTTGACCATACATTTTGCTTGCCTAGTGGAATGTGGATAAAAGCATAGTATGTTGAATTTTAATTGAGATATTAGTAGACATCAATTGTTTGTACTCACCTTCTTTGTTTCTATGATTACCGCAAACATTGCATGCTCTAGGTGGCTGCTATGCCATCAGTCTGGGTTTCAGGATGTGAGACAAATGGAGTATACCTGGACCCACCAAAGCCTGGAGTCCAGCCTAGATTATTGGAACTTCAGATAACCTGCAGAATTCATGGCCTGAAAAATAGATGTTAGTTTATGCCATTGAGATATTAATATTTTTCCATAGAAATAACTAATATACACATTTTGATTCTTAAATCCAAACCTATAAAAGTAATAATGAAATGTTTTATGTATGCATATTATTTTTAACCCAAAGAGGGACAAATAATTTATGCTTTGTAATGCTTTAATTATTCTCATTATTTACTCACTGTTCTCACTATGCTCACTATAAAAGAAGTCTGTTATACTAAAGTGATAGAGTGTTTAATGTGGCTGGTTTAGCCTATGCTTAATCCACTGAATCTGTGAAAAGCAGTGAAACTAGCAAAACTGACTGTTTAACTAGTTAGGTGTTGGACTGAATACATTCAGTCACAATGTGAGGTGATCTTACCTGAACAGGAACAATCATATTCCCAATTAATAGTTTATTACTCTTTTTCATGTTAAGCCTTTGGTTAAAAATAATTGGATATTTTATTTTTTCCATATAGACAGATGATTGTATTACTCAGATATTTTATTTATTCATCCACTATCTTTCATTTTTTATAAGAATGATTTTTAATGCTTTTCTATGCAGAAACTTTTTCTCTTTTATTTTCCTACTGTACTCCCCATACCGAAGTTCCTTATTCTCTGTTCTTTAATATCTTCTTTTTCAACTTATTTTTTTTTGCATGATTGTAGTGTGTCATATATTTTTGCTTCTAATCCTGATTATTTTGTTTTATTTACAGCTGTCTGAAAATTGCAGGAATAGTCTTTTCAAACTTTTCTTAGTTCTTGGTTCCCAGCGTGTGCTCAAAAAATGTTGATTGAATGAGTGCTGATGATCTAACCAAGAAACCATCATCTTGTCTAAGCTCTTTTTTTTCCCTCAAAATTGCTTATGACTGAAAACAAAAGTCCACAGCAGAAGCTGTTTCCTAAAGTTTGTGTGTGATTCAGCAGGCTTGAGGTTCATCTGGGCTCATCCCAGGACATCCAAGTCTTAACAACTGACACTCAGCTCAGGCAGGATTGGCCAGCTCTGTCAATGACCACGGTACCTTTTCTCCGGAGTTATAAACTCCCCAAATTGTCAAAGCTCTAATGTGAGTGACATTTTACTTGGTGATAGTTCAGCAGAGAACTCCAACACTGTCATATCATCTGATTTTACTATTGACTTATACTTTTAACCAGCAATTATAATTTCTAACAAGCAGAGGACTTCTTCATTTCTAAGAATCTTTGTAAACTCAATGACCGCTTATACTTATTAGATCAGGTGTTTGGAGTGAAACTAAATATCTCAGGAAATATTTACTAAGTGAAGCTGCTGATAAAAGTTAAACATTGTAAAATAAATCTATATAAATAAGTTATCTATACTAGTAAAACTGGCTATTTAACTAGTTAGGTTTTGGACTAAATACATTCAGTCAAGATGTGAGGTGATCTTACCTCAATAGGAAGAATAATATTCTCAATGAATAGTTGATTACTCCTTTTCATGGTAAGCCTTTGGTTAAAATGGACACGTATAAAATAAAGTAAAAAAACATTCATTCCTAGCATCCCAACCTATACTCATAATAGTGAAAATATGAATTTAGACAAAAATATTTAATTTACATCAAAGCAATTGTTTTGTCTTATATTAATACAAGTACTTAAAATAAGAACCTCTTATAATCACAAAACTCTAAAAAAATATTGTCTACACAGATTGTTGAGACAGTGTCTTGTTTTATTCTTAATAATATGCAATCAAAATTAGGAAAAAAATGTTTTTAGACCTAACCATCTATGGTAAATAGTCCTTTTAATCATCACATATCCATTAAATGTTTAGGACTTGACCTTTGTGGAATCGTAGCAAACCAAAAGCTCTTTGGTATATTCATTGAATGACTCCCCGGGAGAGCCTGAGGAGCTTAAATGCCAGTTTATCTTGTGAAATATCAGACTTGAAAGCGAGGCTCGCACACCTGCCATGAGGCATTAGCAGGAGCAACCGAATCAGCAGCCCAGAGTAATGTAAAAACAGAGGCTCATTCAAACCCTCTCTTCCACCTAAAATAGTATTGAATTTCATCTCTCCCTGATGCTTTTGGGGCTTTTTTCTTTATTCAGGGCTTACTTGTCCTGCACACTGAACCAGCAATTCTTTCTGTCTACATCAATATCTTAATTCTTTCTCCTCTTAATTAAATCAATGGCAAGTAGGTGGTTCTTTTCATTTTTCATAGTTATTCCTCAGACTTTTAAGATGGGATAGCCTTCTTTATGTGAGGACGTTCTTTATGTCCTCACATAAAGAATAAAAATGTGGCAAGAATTAGGTAACAGAAAGATAAAATACTAAAATAGAATTCATTTACTTATTCATAGTTCATCTGTTCAAGAAACACTTTTTGAGTACTTAGTATATATAGACATTGTTCTAGGCTCCAAAGGTATGACAACAAATAGTATGTTTAAAAATGAATGGGGAAACAAGGGAGATAAAGTAAGATATAAGAACAGAGATAAGAGGTAATGGTAAAAAATATACGTTTATATCTATTTCTGTCTAATAACTGTGTTTTCCTTTCATTACTTATCTTTGCCACATATTTTTACCTTCCCTTTTAAAATTATGAGGTCCATATGTTCCCAGGAAATATCACTGTGCAGAATTATTGCTTTATATTTCAGTAGTTGAGCTCAGAAGGCAAATGTTGTTTTGAAATTAATTCAAGTTTGAATGTGATTCACTTAAATATATTTAACATTTGAAATCAGACTGATTTCATCATTGGATTAACTGATAAGACACTGCAAAATAATTTATTGTCAGATTACTTTTCTAATGCTTAATGGAAACTGTTATGAGATTTTTTAGTTAATGGTCTCATTGGGATAGTTTTCTGTGATGTCACGTACAGAAGAATTGGCTCATACCCTATTGTACAGAATAAGCACCTACTAAAGAAAAACTTACAGAATCCCTGAAGTTGAGAATAAAGAAGACTGGGGAATATACTTTCTCATATAATTTATTCTAATTTAACAACCCAGAAGTCTCTGATTAACACAGCAGGAGCATGCTGATTTTAATACTTCTTATTCAAAAAACTAGTAATCATTTGACACATGCTCAGCTATAATGAAATGTTCTAAAGGACTTCCTAAAGCTTCTCAAGAGAGAAACTGATTTTGTAAACCTCCAGAGTAAAATTGTACAGGTTTGGAGAAATGCTATATAAAGAATGCTAATGATCATTTTTGCTGCCGTTGTTTTAGCAGTCATCAATACTTTGTGTGATAGACTCAAGGGTGGTTTCCAATATTCTGTTCCCCTTCCTTTGTATAATCCCCTCTCCTTGAGTACAGACTGAGCTTGTGATTTGTTTCTAGCCAATAGAATATGGCAAAAGTGATGGAATGCCATTCCTTTGATTAGGTTATATTGTATAAGTCTTAGAAGACTGGACACTCTCTCCTGCTAGCCTTGAAGAAGCAAGCTGCTGCAGTATGAACAGTCTAAGAACAGGGACATGTAGCAGGGACCTAAGGGTGGCTTTGAGGAGCTGAAGATCTTACAGCCATACTGCCACAAGGAAATAAATTATACCAACACCGACATTTAATCTATTGCAATGCATTGTTTTGTTTGAAATATATTAAGCAAGATTTTCTTTCACATATAGTTGAAAAAGGTAGGATTATTTTCAAAACCTTTTCTTGATGCCACCATTTGGAACTGCTAGGTTCTTAAAAGTTAGTTGCAATATGAAATCAGAAACCATATGAATGAATTTTGTACTCTGTGACATTAAAATCTTTTGGCCCTTATTGATTTTTTTTTTAGATAGGGTGTCTCACTCTGTTGCCCAGGCTGGAGTGGAGTGGTGCAGTGATGGGATCATACCTTACTGCATCCTTGAACGCCTGGGTTTAATCCTCCCACCTCAGCCTCCCAAGTAGCTAGGGCTGTAGGTGTGAACCACCAGGACTGACTCATTTTTTTTATTTTTTTTTGTATTTTTTTAACATCATATAATGGTCATTTGGAAAACATTGGTTTACTGAGTGATGCAAATATTCTAAATGTCAATGTATTTGATTTTACTGTGTGAAAAAAATCACATTTGTTAATATCACCACTGATCTCATCAGAAGGTACTTTTTTTGTGGGAAGTTGTCATATGGTAGATATGAATTTTTCAAAATTTTGCTTTTTGTTGGAAAGCTTACATTTTTGGCAACAAACATAAGGTGTCTTCCTTGAAGTCACCGACTCACTTCAATTATTTCCAAGAAAATGTCTGTCAAATGCTTAAGATGCACAGAAAACAGAAGTCACATGCTTTTCTTATTTTTGGTTCTTAGTAATAATATTTCTCTTTAACATCAGCAAGAAGATCTTATTAATAGTCAAATTGAAGTTTTGGATTAACTGTTTATTACATAGATTTCACTCTGCCTTCTCTACAAATGTGATTTATAACATAGCATGCTGAGATATTAATTTATTGGTAGACTTTTTTCTTCATATGTGACATTTATTTTTTGATCTGTAGTACTTCTTTTGCAGTGGGAAATATTTTTTACCTCCTTTAGAAAAACAAATAGTCATGGTTATTGACCAAAGCTAATATTTCATTTACTTTAAAAATATTTACTTAAAATCCATTTTGTTTCATATTATATTAGAAAGATTTTTTTAAATGAGTTATTTGAGTCTAAAATTTCAGTCCATGTCTTAAGCTCTGTAAGCTTAATGAGCTGTGTGTGGGCCACCATTCTCTCTGTGCTTATGTGGTAATTTCCTGATTAATACTAATTAATGACATGTCACTGTTCATTTAAAATGAGTGATGAAAATGATTATTCAACCCTGATTTGAAATCACTCAGTAACTTGGCACCAGATCTCTGTGTCAGAAGGCAGTGCCAGGCTCACAAGGGCTTCGTGTTATTTCCACTTGCTGCTACAGTAAACTGGAATTAAATGATGTTTGTTTTTAGGTAGACTAGGCCTCAAAAGGCATGATGGATGATTTAGCTTCCTTTCATAGCTTCTGTTTGATTTATTTATAAATGGCTTTAGGTGGTAAATTAGGTAAACTGCGTAGCCTCAGAACAGCTAAGGAGGACTTGCTTAACAAAGAGTTCAGAAATACAGACCTGTCTTGAACATTATTTTCTCCCATCTTTACCAGTTCATTCCATTTTCATACATTCAGCGATTCTGTTTACTCAAGGTCAGGGTTTTCAGAGGAGAGTCTTCACTACTCAGAGTTCTTGATGTTGCTTCTCCCCATAGTTACTATTTTGGTAACAGTTGGGGTAATTATGCAGATAAATGATCTGCCAATTTAGAAAATTTTGTTTGGGGTGTGTGTGTATCCACATATTTGTGTGTGTGTGTGTATCCACATATTTGTGTGTGTGTGTGTGTGTATGTATCCATATATTATATGTGCATATGTATGTAAGTTGCAAATTTCTGGGAAACACAGTAACACATATCGTTTGGGTCAAAGAACAATAGCTTTACCAAATTTAACTGTTTACACATAAAGACTACTATTTTATATTAAAACTGCTAATCATAGATGCATATCAGCTCGGTAAATGAAAAAATAATCAAAGGCATAATTTGTTGGAATCCCAATAAATATCATGAGCAAATCCTATCTCAAAAAACAAGCTGGTTTTATTCATAATATTTCTGGCAAGGTAGAATGCTATTAAGCACAAAGTTTTAATAATACCTATATAAAGGGAAGTTGCCCAATTATTTGTGTAAGCCTGGCCCCAGGGTTAGGGTTAAAAATTTGGTGGTTTTTTGAGGTAGACTTCACAAGCGAGGAAACTTCTGGAGAGAGAAGCTAAAATAGCCAGATGGGAGTACTTTCGATTGTCTGGGGACCTTCAAATTAACACTTCACTGACATTTTGTATTTTCTTATTTGCAGAACTATGAAAATGGGGTGGGTTATTCAATGTTGAAGTCTGAGTAGATTTTCATTTATTACATTTTTAAGTTGAGTTTTTATTTCTCATCTTCTCTTTAGTCATCCTTTAGCCAGAACTGCAAGTTTGACCATCTGTCAAGGTGCTCAGTCCAGATCTAAACTGTGGTTGACTTTTGTCACGTTCATTGACATTTGGACTTCAATATAAGCTAGCTGTGGCTTCTGTTGAGTTATTATTGTATTATCTGGAGACAGAGTGGAATTTAGGCTAATGGAGACCGCCATTTCAGGGTTGGAACAAAGACTGTCTTCGTTTGTTTATGCTGCTATAAAGAAATACTTGAGGCTGGGTAATTTATAAAGGAAGAAGTTTTTTTTTTTTTTTTTTTTTTTGTCTCATCCCCTGTAGGCTGTCCAAGAAGCATGATACCAATATCTGCTTCTGATGAGGGCCTCAGGGAACTTCTCCTCATGGTAGAAGGTGAAGGGGAGCTAGGATGTACAGATCTCATGGTGAGAGAGGAGCTGAAAGAGTGGGGAAAAGATGCTAGGCTCTTTTCAACAACTAGTGCTCTCAAGAACTAAGAGTGAGAGCTCATTCACTCCCTTGGAAGCTATTCATGAGGGATCCACCCCCATGATCCAAACACCTCTCACCAGGCCCATCTCCAACACTAAGAATCAAATTTCAACATGAGATTCAGCAGGGCCAAACAAAGCATGTCTAAATTCTAGCAGAGACCAATACTAAAAAAAGGATTGTGATGAGATTTTGTAGTTGATGCTAGGTCAGGAGCCAACTGTGCCAAGTTAAACCAAGAGCACAAATTTCAACCCTAATTTGAAAATTCAGCAGAACTAGATAGAGTGGTATTAGCCAAATTTCTAATTTTCTAATTTTTTTTTTCTCAAATAGTTTTAGTTACCTTAAAGACCCCAGAAAGACTTGTAGGGATAATGGCACAAGATTTTCCCCTGACGTGTCGTGTGCTCCAACTTGAGGACAATATTACATCTAGGGCTGCTGTGCTTTGGGCCACAATCCTGTGACTTTCTTGGGTGAGGAGATATATGTCTTAATCGTATTGCCTAGATCTCCTGCCAATCTCTGAACCATAGTAAGATATTAAGATGGTCCCTGTTTTTTCGTGTGTGTCCTGTTGGAAAACTTGAGAAAGAGAGGGTTAAGAACAAAAAATAGATATTCAGAATTCCACAATTTTACATCAGTGAATAAGACTCGGGTCTCAATCAAAGCCCAGACATTCTTCTTGATTTAACTTAGCTGTGGGTTCTCGCTCTCTCTCTCTCTCTCTTTTCAAGGAAGGGAATTGATAAGCCAATATGGACCAAAAGTGATATCGGGATTACCTCAAAACCAGGTGCCTGTTTCCAACATTGAAGAGAGAGGCAGGAAGTCTCTCTTCAAATTGTATTTTGTAGCAAATAAGCTTTTGGGATGAAAATATACTACTAAGAATAGGTGACCGACCACCTGATGATCAGTTTTTAGCCAAAATATTCCGATAAGATTGTTTGTGTTTTATGGTTACAATGTCACTTTACAAGAGTGGTCTGGCACTAGCCAGAGTAATTAAAGAGCAAAAAGTGGATCTGTACTAAAACAGTATGAATTAGGTAGGGCCTGAGTAGTATGTCTCTTTGGAAGGTTTATAAAAATGAGGCAGTTTTACTTGCATAGAATCCATTTTTTAGTTCTTCACCAAGTTTTAGTTCTGTAAATGTTTAGTTATGACATCTAGCTCCTATGAAAAGCCCCAGGTTTGTTTTATGGAGACAGAATCTGCCAATATTAGGTATCATGTGATAAAAATCTTTTGACTTTGTCTAGACTAGGGTTATGTTTGCCATTTTGTGTTTGAATACAAATACTCATGAAATTAACTGATTTTCAACTGGTACGAAAGGAAGCTGGATGGCATCCAAAGAAAATTAGAAACAATTTGACTTTTGATTTGATTGCATGTTTTAGCCAAATAATGAATACATCATAGACAGGAATTAGATGAGGAGTGAGAAGAATAGTAACAGGAATAGGGACATTAGTGGAGCAATAGTAAAGGCGCTACCAGTATCTCAGCTATCCAAAACCTTAAACACACAGAGAGAAAAGAAGATAGCTAGGAATATAAAGAATAACACTATGCAGATTAAAGAAGCATTATTATCTGTGTTTTTGGTCATCTAGATTGTGTTAGACAGATTTTTAGTAGAGACTGTGGGCATCAAGAAGTCATTGGCTCGAGCCAAAAGTCCTGGTGGAAGGTGTCTGCTTTATGACATCAACTACTTCTGGGAAGTATCTAGGTATCCTTATGTGGAGGTAACCCAAGAGTTTAGATTGGCATATGGAATTGAATATGTTAAATTGTAGACCATGGACCCAAGCGTCACCTCATTGAAGTCTGAATACTGTGTGTGTACTTAACAGTACTCAATAAAATTGTTTCCAACAAGGTTCAAGGGCAGTCTCTCTTTGTTAACTTTTTCAAAACACCACAAATTCAGGTTGAAGATTTTGTAATGGCTGAAAACAAGGATATTGTGGAAAGATAGTTTTAATTCTTAATGATGAGATGGTATCACGAATTAGCCCTTTATAATATTTAACTAAGTCAGCTTAAAGAAGATTCAGGGCCAAAATAGGTATGTAGATACTCTCAAGTGATTCAGTTTTTTCATTATTATGTTGATTATGAGTCAGAAACAAACCACAACTTTACTCACCATGTTATTTTTTCATGGTAACCAACTTTTGTCTTTCATGACGGTAACTTTTCCTGAAGAATTTTTGTGAATGTCCATTTGAGGCTATCAGTACCAACAATCAAATATTTGGCATCACCAAATGTATCTTGGGTTTTCCAACCAGATAATTCACAATGTTTTTCTCAGAATTTTAGGCTGAATTATCAGCTTTTATAATAGACTCTTCGGAAAAATACATAGATTTATTCCTTAATCATTGAATAGTCCTTATAAGGGGACCTATGTCAAGGGAGCCTTTTTTTTTTTTTTTAAATAAAAATGATTGCTAGTGCATTTTCAGTACCTTCTGGAGCTTTGCTGTCTGATACAGTAGGCATTATCCATATGTGGCTGTTGAACACTTGAATTTTGGCTAGTCCAAATGGAGATGTACTGTAAGTGTGAAACAGTAAACTTTGAATGCTTAATAGAAAAGAATGTGAAGTATCTCATTAACATTGCTATATTAGTTATAATACATTTTAAGATAATATTTTGAACATATGTGTTTAAATACAATGTATTTCTTGAATTAATTGCATATTTACATTTCTATGTGGCAACTAGGAAATTCAAAACTACATATATGGCTGATATTTGTGGCTTGTTATGTTTCTCCCAATTAGCCATGTTACAGAATTTATGCTATATACTGTGAGCTTCAATTTAAATTGTATCTAATTGCTTTGACAATTGAAGGGATTTTAATAATTCATGTGTTTTCTGCCTACTTTTACATCAGACATGAGGAAATTTCCTTTTTCCACATCATGCTAAAATCATGTATGACCTTAAAAGGATATCTGCCATTGGTACAGATATTGGTTCTTTGGCAATTTGGAAAATTGTGACTCTCTCTAGAAATTTTGGCTAAATAACTGGGAAAGAATTGAATTTAAAAGTTATACAGAGATGGATCTTACATACCCAGCCTGGTATTTTCTTTGATCATTCCTTAAGTAAATGCCATCTATAAAACTGTTAGGTGGGGAATTTGTGTTATTGTGTCTATGAACATTGGTGCGCAAATCTTTCAGGTAAATGTGTTTTTGTGTCTTTTGGGAAAAATACCTACAATGAGGTTGCTGGGATATGTGGTAAATGCAAGTTTACGGTTTTTTTTTTCTGTTGGTATAGATTTAAGGGGTATAAATGCAGTTTTGTTACATGGATATATTGTGTAGTGGTGAAGTCTGGGCTTTTAGTGTAGCCATCAATCAAATAGTGTACATTGTACCCATTAAGTAATTTCTCATGCTTCACCCCTTCCTATCCTCCCACCCTTCTGAGCATCCAGTATCTATTATTCCACACTCTATGTCCTGTGTACATGTTATTTAGCTTCCGCTTATAAGTGAGAATATGTGATATTTGACTTTCTGTTTCTGTTCCCTTGAGATAATGGCCTCCAGTTCCATCCATGTTGTGCTGCAAAATACATGATTTTATTTTTTTGTGGTTGAATAGTATTTCATTGTAATGGTATACCATTGTATACACACACACACACACACACACACACACACACACACACCACATTTTCTTTATCCCATCATCTGTTGGTAGACAGTTAGTTGACTGATTCCATATCTTTGCTATTGTGAATAGTGTTGTGATAAACATATCTGTGAAGGTGTCTTTTTAGCATAATAATTTCTTTTCTTTTGGGTAGATACCCAGTAGTGGGATTGCTGGATCCAAGAATACTTCTATTTCTAGTTCTTTGAGAAACTTCCATACTGTTTTCTGTAGAGGTTGTACTAATTTACATTCCCACCAACATTGTATAAGTGTTCCTTTTTCTCTGTATCTACACCAACGTGTGTTATTTTTTGACTTTTTAATAATAGCTATTCTGACTGGTGTAAGATGATATCTCATTTTGGTTTTAATTTACATTTCTCTGATGATTAGTGATGTTAAGCATTTTTTCCATATGCTTGTTGACCATTTGTATAAAATTGCCAAACTATTTCCCTGAACAACTGTACTGCTATGTAGTATCAGTGGCAGTACAGAAGAGTGCCAGTTGCTCCACTTCCCTGCCAAATATAATGTTTTCTTTTGCAATTTTAATTCTAGTGGGTATATAGTAGTATCTCATTGTGGTTTTAGTTTGCATTTTCTAAAGACCTATGATTGCGAGTATCTTACATGTTCTTAATTGGCATTTATATTTCTTTTTTTAATAAAGTGACTGTTCAGTTCTTTGTTCATTTTTATTGGGTTGTAAGAGCTTTTAAAATATATATTCTATAGGAGCTTTTAAAATCTATATTCTGGATTAAGATTTTAAAGCAGGTATATGTTTTACAAATATTTTATACTAGTCTATGACTAGTCTTTTCATTTCCTTCACAGTGTCTTTCAAAGAACATAAATGTTTAGCTTTGATAAAGTACAAATTATTTTTTTCATTTATTTGTGTTATTTGTATCCCACTTAAGCAAATTTTTTCTACCGTATGACTGAGAATTTCTACTACATTTACTTTGAGACATTTTATAGCTTTGACTTTTACATGTAGGTATATATTAATTTTGAGTTAATTTTCATAGATGAGGAAAAGTTCAAGGTTCATTTCCCCCTGTATATGCCCAGTTGTTTCATCACCATTTGTTAAAAAAAAATTTCCCCCCACTGAATTAGCTTGATAAATTTGTTGGAAAAAATCCATTGACCACATATATGTTGGTTTATTTCATGTTCTGTTTGGTTCCTTTGCTCTATATGTCTATCCTTGTGCCAATATTACAATGACTTGATTGCTGCACCTTTATAGTAAGTCCTGAAATTAAGTAGTATTCTCAAACTTTAACTAATTTTATAATGTTATTTTGGCTTTTCTAGTTCCTTTGAATTTTTATGTAAATAAATCAGTCAATCTAAAAGCACTATTAGTATTTTATATAGTGTTTGAGTTGCATACATAGACCAGTTTGGGGAGAAATTCCATCATAGTAATATTGAGCCTTCCAATCCTTGAATGTGGTAGAGTTGCCCATTTATTTAGCCTTCTTTAATTTCTCTCTGCATTATTTTATAGTTCTCATTGTGTAGGGCCTAGAATATATATTATTAAATTCACCTCACAGCATTGTTTTAATGATTTTAAATGCAATAGTTTGTATCTCATTTCCAAGTGATTCTTAGCATATAGAAGCACGGTGATTGTTTGATATTTATTTTTCATACTGCGAAATAGATAAACTCATTTGTAGTTCTAATAGAATTTTTTTTGTAAATTGTTTAAAGTTTTCTACATAAATGAATATATCACTGACAAATAAAAAGTTTTCCCTCCTCTTTCTAATCTGTATGGTTTTAAAAATTAATTTTATTGCCTTCTTTGGCATCTACCTTAAGGGAATCAGTCATCCAGGCAAAATTTACACATAATCAATATGGAATTTTCATGGATTATCTGGTAGTATTAGCCCATCAGTATTCTTGCCAAAGGCCAAGACTTCAATTTTGTTTTCAAGCTTGTATAGCATGGGTATAGAGATGACTAATTCAATAATAATTTGTTTATTGGTAGGAGAATTTTCTGAGTCTTCTGAAAAGAGTCTCTTGTTTACAGCTCCCTTTAAAGAGTAAGTTTCTGTTGATGAAATTGGCACAAGTATTATTTAGTTTTCTCTTCTTCAGGTTTAGAAAACTCTTTGAAAATGGCATGAAGTTCAGCCTGAAAGCAATATTTAATTTCTACTTGAAGGAACTTCTTGAGGGAAAGGACATTCTTATAGAGTATCCTTAAAGACAAAAATTCTTGTAGAGGCTTAAGGAGTGATAGAAGGAGGAGGTAGAAAAAGTGAAAGAGAACATCAGAGATTGAAATGAATTTCTCTTTAACCTTTGCAAAGTGACCTTTAAGGTGCTAATTTGAACTCTATTTCTTTGAAGAGTATCTGCGTATCAATTTAAAAATGATTATTGGATGTTTTGATTCTTATTATCTTGTTAACCTGAAAGGTAATACACTGTTAGACATAGCAAATGCTCCACAAAATGGCCTCTATAATTTCAAATGGTCCTTGGTAAAAACATTATGCCCTTTAGAGGGATAGGTGCATGATGTGAGCTTAAGTGCATATAAGAATTTGTAGATCTGCTAGGAGGTGGTTTATATTAACTATTATACAAACCCACGAACAACATAAATATGTTTGGTTGAAAGTGTCTGGCTATGATATTCCATGCCCTAAGTCCCCCATCTCGTCCTGATTGTCAGATCATCTCTACAACAACTGAACAATTGATGGTCCCCGATAGGGAGAATTTATACAGAAGCAATCTCCATAAGAGTAAACTTTTCAAACACAAAATAAAAGGTAGGTGGTGCTTACATAGTTTTGAAGGAGGACCCAAGGCAGTTTGTTGTAGAAAGGATGATTTTCTAATGAGAATTTAAACTTATTAGTCCTTAGGGGAGTTTTGGAGAATAGATTTAGTAGGGAGTATCTCTGTCTTCTATGAGTTTTCTTATGTAAATATACAACAGGAGATTACATTCTTTAGAAATAAAAAAAAATTAAGAGGCAAAAGTGATAGTAGGCAGCTTTCACCAAGGAAAGCAAGTAGTTAACTTTGGTTAGAAATAAAAAGATTCCCAAAGGATAAATTCCTAGGACGCAAGATGAACCCCGCAGGGGGCTTACTGCATAAAGATCAGAGCTTATCTCTGGCTGGAAAGTTATTCACCACAGCAGCCTAGAACAGGCTCCTGGCAGGAATGGGTCAAGGGGTGTTGGAAGTGCCGGAGAGTCTCAAGTCAAAGGTCTTGGGCCACATAAGAGAGGAGTTTTGAATAGGACCCAGTGGAGCCTCATAAAATTGTAAAGGTCCCCACAAAGATCACCAGAAAAACCATTATCAAAAACCAAGTTGATTTTATTAATAATCTTTTCAAGAAGTAAATACAAGGTCTTGGAAAGGGCAGTTACAAAGGAAGTTTTATGGGATTGAGACTGGCACATGGGTGACTTGGGTTTGAGTTTCTAAAACAGGGAATGAAAAGGGACTGGATAAAATGGGCAAACTGAAGTCACTTTTCATCATCTGGAGTCAACAGAGCAGGGCTTTTAAGCAAAATGTCTACTGAAACTTTTATGTTCTTATCTTCCCAGAACAGTTGCGGCAATGGGATTGATTCATGCTTGCTTTGCAGTTTTCATAAATTCCCATTTCTTAGGTTCTTTAGTTCAATTTTTATTACACAAATTGAATTGTAAGTTTACCTCATATTGCCTAGACAGCTGTAAGTATCTCTTCACACCATTTGCAGTCACTAAGTTCTTTTCAATTCACATTAATTAAGATATAACATTTTAACAGAGTCAAAATGCTTTCAATATAGATTGTAACTAAACACCTTTGTATAACCCTGGAAGGTAAATTCACTTGAATCTGTTTATCATGTCAGGGGAACTAAAGGATGAAAATAGTGACTAAAATCAACACATAAGAAGCCTGACATCTAATGTTGTGGCTATGTTGAAAGGCATTCTGATATGGTTTGGTTGTCTCCCCAGCTAAATTTCATCTTGAATTATAATCCCCATATTCCCCACAAGTCTAAGGAGATGGGAGGTGATTGGATAATAAGGGCCATTTCCCCATGCTGTTCTCATGATACTGAGTGAGTTCTCACAAGATCCGATGGTTTTATAAGGGGTTCTTCCCTCTTCACTCATATTTCTCTCTGTCCTGCTGCTATGGGAAAAGGTCCAAGCTTGCTTCCCCTTTGTCTTCCACCATGATTGTGAGTTTCCTGAGGCCTATCCAGCCATGTGGAACTGTGAGTCAATTAAACCTCTTTCCTTTGTGAATTACCCAATCTCAGGTAGTATCTTTATAGCAGCGTGAAATACTGCTAATATACATCCTTAGGCCTTACCTTAAAATTCTGGGTAACATTTTGGTACCAGACACAAAGATTCTGGTTAGTATTTACACCATGAAACATTAGGAAAGATATCCAAGAGAGATTTGGGAGCTTCCCTGTGTTGCTAATATGCTTCTTGAGAACTAGACTATATTTGAATTAACAGGTCCAGAGAAGTCTGAATCCCAAAGCTGATTTTCTTGAAATCAGAAAATGATTCCCATAAATTTGATGACACCAGTTTAGAAGCTTCCAACTCACACTAAACTCCTGAAGTGAAAGAAACAAATGAAAACAAAACAAAACAAAAAAACTAGTGCTGCTCAATTCATAGAACTGCTATTATAACTCTATATTTTTGGTAAATCTCATAATACTTTACATTTGTATAGCTTACTATAGTTTACCCAACTCATTTGGTCTTCACTTTTTGGTATGATGGAAAGTCAATTCTCTTTTTGTATGTAGCAAAATTGAGGCACAGGAAGATGAAATGACTTGCTCAGTGTCACATGGCTAGTAGGTACTAGGTTTGGGATTCGAACTTCTGCATTTTGGTTGTAAATTCAACTCTTTTAATGCTAAATTATAGCAAAGGATATTGTGAAAATTTCTCCCTTGGTCATCCCATATTTTAAGACCCATTTTCCATGGAAAGACGAACTTGAACTGGTATTAGCAACTTCCCCCAACCCCGAATAATCTTTATATACTTCTCCAAATCTTTTACCCTGAAGATAGAAACAATGACTTTGTCAATACCATTTTAGAGACAATGGTGCTGATATTAGCAATGTAATACATTTTTCAAAAAGTCATCAAATGGAGTCATACTTATATAATTTTGGTCTGTTCATAAAGCAGACTGTTACCAGCAATTGAAAAAACACTGATGATTAGGCAACGATACTGATAAATCTCAGATACATTATCAGCTAAGGCAGTCAGGCACAAAGTAGTACATTGGTAAGAACTGTGTACATTCATTTTTATGAACTAAAACAAGTAAAACAATCTATGGTGGAAAAAAATCAGAAAACTATCTCTTGGGGGGGATTGAAAAGGAAATTTTCTTGGAGACAGAAAGTATCTATATTTTGATGATGGTGTGGATTATATGGGTGTTATATATGCATCAAAAATAACATTTAGTTGTGTACTGAAGATTTGTGTATTTGTAAATATTTAACTTAGAAAATACTTGCTTAAAAAGTTTGCTTTACCCAGTGGTGTGGGTTACTTAATAATTCTGAAAACCATTTTTTCTACTTTTTGTATCACTAGGCTTAAGCAAATTTATAAATATATCAATGATAGTAGAAATTGAAAGTATCAGTATAAACTCAGTGTGTGTGTGGTGTGTGTGTGTGTTTACTTAATCAAACTTAACACCCATACTTAAGTGTCTAAATATCATTTTTCACTTAAAGGAATCAGGGACCTTTGGAGTAAATGCTGATTCCAGGACTGGTGCAGAGAAAGTGTAAAATGACCCTAGAATGCCTTGTTGTGACAGAAATTAATGAAGTGTTCAACAAACAATTGGAGAAATCTCAAAATTTATCAGAAGTCAGCTTGACAGGGTGCTCACCGGTCAACAATGGGGCAAATTTAGCATGAAAATAATGACAGAAACAAAATGTACATTAATAATAAAAAATTCTGAGAGTTCACACTGTTATAAATTAATCAATTTGTTAATTAATGGGGGAAAAAGAAAAGCTCTTTCTTGTAGAAGAATGCTGGCTAATAAATGTAGAAGGAACAATGGAGTTAGAATATTACAGTGGCTTAAAATTCGTGAGTGTAAGTTTGATTAGGAGTAGGTTATTAATAGAGTCTCAAAGTATCTCCCCAAACATTACTTGTTAATTTTAAAGTAAAAAATGAAAAATTTACAGTGGAGAAAACAGGAACCCACTGATTGAAGTTGAAACCAATAATTTTGGGACAACCAACATCACATGTTGATGACATGGTGTACTTCAAAGGACATAAAATCCTGCCAAAAATATATAACTTGAATTTCACTGGGAGGAAACATCAAGCAACCTAAACTGAGGGCTATTCTAGCAAATCACTGCTATATCAACTTTTCAAAAAATTAAATTAAGAAGACAATGAAAGGTTGAGAAACTGTTCCAGACTAAAGGAGATTTAAGAGTCGTGACAATTAACTATAGTATGAGGTCCTGAATGCATCCTGGACAGGTAAAATCCAATAGCTATAAAGGACATTATTTGGTCAGCTAGTAAAAATTGGTAATGGACTGTGGGTTAATAATGGTTATTGAATCAATGTTATATTTTTCTCTTTTGCTAATTGGATTGTGGCTAAGAAAATGCTGTTATTATAAAATGCACACAGAATAATTTAGGAGTAAAGGGGTATTATGTCTCCAATTTACTCTCAAAAGCTCAGAATAAACTATAAGTCTGTGTGTGTGTGCATACACATATATGCCCTGGATGGGTGTGGAGAGGTGAGACAGAAAGAAAGGGTTAAGTGGAAGAAGGAGAAGATGAGGAAGAGTGAAAAAGCAAATTGAGCAAAATGTAAAAAAAAATGTTGAATGTTGGGTACAAGGTATAAGGGGTTTCTTGTATTCTCTTACAACTTTTATGCATAAATTATATTAACATGCAATGATGTCCGGGTGCAGTGGCTCAAGCCTGTAATCCCAGCACTTTGGGAGGCCGAGACGGGCGGATCACGAGGTCAGGAGATCGAGACCATCCTGGCTAACACGGTGAAACCCCGTCTCTCCAGAAAATACAAAATACTAGCTGGGCGAGGTGGCGGGCACCTGTAGTCCCAGCTACTCGGGAGGCTGAGGCAGGAGAATGGCATAAACCCGGGAGGTGGAGCTTGCAGTGAGCTGAGATCCGGCCACTGCACTCCAGCCTGGGTGACAGAGTGAGACTCTGTCTCAAAAAAAAACAAAAAACAAAAAACAAAAAACAAACAAACAAACAAAATACACATGCATGCACACACAAAATCTATCAAAGGTAATACAAGTGGATTCAGAAGTAAAGTCTAATATCTCTATTGCCAGATATTTCTTCTCATCTTCTCTCTGTCCACAGATATCTTCCTTCTCTTTTTATTCTTGATTTTATCAGGTTAATAGACCATCCAATCCTTTCTTCAGTCAGTCTATCCCAAATACCTTGAATTCTTTGTCAAAGTGAAATTGTGCCATGTGGTTTTTCATATTTAAATGCTGCAGAAGTTAACTCTGAAAGCAAGAAAGGATCAGGATAAAGAGCTGAGAGTAAATGCACTTGTATATAAACCATTCAATTCAGGTCAATATACATTGCACTATGCTTTGAAAGTTGGAAGGATAACTACAACTAATTGAAGTCAATGTACTTGTTTTCTTAAAGGATGTAGGAATACAACAACACTTTGTCTTTAAAAATATAGTTTAATACATTGGTAAATATTTTCAACTGAAAGAAGAGATATTTCTAAATATACCTTATTTTATTATTTTAATAAATAATTTTGTTATCCTTTTGTAGTAAATTATGCTCTTTTTTTAAATAGCGAGCTTTCTATACAAGTGCAAAGAAAGATTTTCAGTCTTCCATTTTCTCTGGAGAGTTAATCAGATAGAAAATTCTTGTTGCCTAAGGCTTTTCACATTCAGGTGAACAAAAATATAGTCTAAATGATAGATACAAATCTATCATTTTTGTGATCTGATAGTATATATAAAGTTTCTTGGCTTTGACAATAAAAGTAATGCATAATAACTGTAACTAAGAATACTGGCTCTGATACTCAAAATTTAAGAATTTTGTTTTGAGTTTTTACTATCTATCTATCTATCTATCTATCTATCTATCTATCTGTCTAGATATGTCAGTATGACCATCTATGGTCTTAATTTAGTAATAACAAATTAAAGCTAAATGTTTTCTAACTAAAATAGATGGGTCTGTTAGATGATGTGTCTATCTAAGATTGACTCTTCTTTTAATTTCTGGGAACATAGAAATTATGAATAGGGATGACTGAATAATTGTGTCTTTTAATCAAGAGCTATTAGTTTTAAAAAATACTATATAAAAGTTTTCCAGGTGAAAACATATTAAATGACATAGATAAAAGATTTTGTGAATATATGTCAGTAATAGTATTGTTACTAAAAATAGAGCTACTAAAATAGTGCTTCAGCACAATTTCGACACCAGAAAGCCCAGTTTACATTTGCAAACATCATCATGTTATGGATGTATCAAGACTTGTAACTCTGACTTGAAATCAGTGCTAAGTTAGAAGTTCTATGCTACTTATGCCATAGGATTTCATAGGATAATTGAATAGTTTTGGGGTTTTTGTTTGTTTCTCTTTAGAAACTGTCTAGTCAAACACAATTATTTAAATCACAAAGTGAATCAACGTGAAGTAAAATATCTGTTCAAGGTCATATAGAAAATTCATTACCAGCAAGTTTATCCTAAATTATTTGAATCAAAGTCTTGATCTTTTAGAATTTTGGGGATAGCAGTTCACCTCACCAGGTTTGAGTAGAGTGTCATTAAGATATTTCCAGGAAGACTGAGATTGAATTAAACTCCTGGGGTTTCCAAATGCTACCTTTTTGGAACATCTTATCAACTCTTTTGGCTGATATCAGCCTTGGCCCTGATATTTCTGTATCAACCCCAACATTACACATAAACTCCAGATACATACTATCAGCTACTGATGGATATTCCTAACTGAACATTCCACAGATATCTAGCTCAAAAGCAGTGTGCCCCCATGTGCTTGGAAACTTAATCTGTCTCAGTTACATTTCTTTTCTTTTTCTGTTTTTTTTTTCGAGTTTTTACTAATTGTTGCTAAGGTTATTGTTGTCCAAGATTCATTGTTTTGCATGTGAAGAATACTTATATTATATGTAAACTCAATTTTTAAAAAGTTCGTTTTTATTGAATGCTTCCCCAAACATTTAAATACTACTGATGTGACTAGTAAACTGCAAACCACTTTAAATAGAGTTATCTTGAACATTTTCATTATTAATTATAAAACTAATCTCCTAAACAGTTCAAAACAATAACATTTCCTAAATGTTCTTGCCAACTGAAGCCACATTAACTCACTATAATAGTGATTTTCTAATATTGTAGTATATAATTGTTTGAAAATATAAATACAATGGCTTGAAATTTATTTTCCTTTCCTTCATAGATATTTCTCTGTCTTGCTCTGGTCAAATTTTTACAAGACCCAGAAAAAAGAATATGTTTTTGCCACTTCAGAAGTCGCAATTCTGTGTTATTAAGCAATTGATTCTTGCCCAAGAAATCACAAGTTCTTGTGATTGCCGAAGTAAGCCTTTTTGAATTGAATTTCTTTTCATAATCTAGTTCTTTTTGCTACATGTGTAACATTTTCCATGTCCAGGACATTTATTGCAACTTATTGTGTCCCTCTTTGCTCCTATGCTTATCAAGCCTCACCGAAGGACATCGTGCTCCTGTTTGCTCTGTATTTCAGGATGCCTCATAAGATCTGACTTTATTTCTAAGGTCACCCCAAGGTTTCAGCTCTCAAGAGATAAGAGATGGAATTTACAATGTCAGAGTTGACTACAAAGTCAACTTTAAAAATTATGTTAAAACAACAATAATTTTGGAAAACACAGCTGAACAGTCTTCCTACCTATTGTTTAAGATAAGAATAACTGATGAGTCTTTCTCCTTTTTGGTACAGCTTCTATAGTTTTATCACCATTTGGTTAAATCACAATTTTCTATAGCTGTCTTCATCATTTATGCAGATAGAGCATTATGTGTATCTGTGTGTTATCAACAGATGCACTTAATGGAAGAAATAGAACATGAGTATTTATATATATAAATAATTTCTATATATTAAAATATATTAACATTGTAAAATTCAAATATATTCTTAATACAGCTAATGCACATACATTTTATAGAAAATTTTCCACTTTTGAATATTATTAATATTTGGCTTTTAAATGTTTTAAATGTAATTTTGTTTTTATTAGAATACATAACTTTCAAATACAAATAGCTAAATCTGTAT
>NW_016827299.1:910073-917448 GCF_001698545.2 Rhinopithecus bieti
GTTTTAAATGTAATTTTGTTTTTATTAGAATACATAACTTTCAAATACAAATAGCTAGATCTGTATTTATACATTTGTATTTAGTACATAAGTTTCAAATACAAATAGCCAAATTACTAAAAATTCAAATAGACATTTTTTATTTCATAGATTTTTTTCCATTTTGTCTTCCCAACATTTTAAGTGAATTTGGAATTTAAGATATATTAACTTATAATGATGACATTGGAGAGGTCTCTGTCATTCTTTCAAAGTTCATTCCTTATTGCAATTTACTTTTTAATGGATATAACTTGCTCCCTTTTCTCTCTGAGGATGTAAGTTATAGTTTCACCAATAGTTTTTTGGTTTCTATTTTTGTTTTTGCCTGCTGTCTGTACAGTTGATATGCCATCAGGAGTTAGCAATATGGTAGCTAACAATCCCCAAACCACCAGGGTTTATACCAGCAGCTTTATTTCTTGCTCACTTTTACATGATGTGTGCAAGTCAGTGGTGGCTTCTCTCCCAGGTCTGTCATTCTGGGATCCAGGCTGCACTAGAGGCCCTTATGTGCTTTGTCATTCTCCTGGCAGAGGAAAAAGCACCAAGGTGCAACTGCTTGATGGCTGTTAACTTGGGTGTGGCCTACCTCATTTATATACAGATTCCACTGGGGCAAAGCAAGTCAGTTGGGTCAGGAAGTAAATCCCTTACACAGGGAGTGCACCAGAAAGAATTTTATCAAGTGATTCATGTTTCTCTACTCTGCTCCTAATTAGAGTGAGGCACTGTAAGAACTTCCTGGAAGTTTTCTGTTTTGAGGAGAATATTGTGAACTGGTGTGCCTCACAGTGGATTGCTTCAAAGCAGAGCTTGTCTTTTCAGTGGGGGAACCCCTAAGTATTAGTCTGTATAAGTCTCTCTGCAGAACATTTTCCTTCCATCTCACCTATGATGGTATAAACCCAGATACCAGCACTGTGGAAAAAGTGCAGAGACCAAGAGTGGGTAGCAATGCTCAGTGTGCAAATTTTTGTTTACTCTGTCTGATTTCAGAATGCCATCCAATGCCACCCTCAGCTCTGCCTCAAAGCTTCAATTGAAATCATCTCTTCTCTAACTGCAGAAGGGGAACCTTCCATCTTCTGCTACTGTCAGGTGGTAGTGGGTGGGAGGGCAATCTGGGATGACAACTGCTCATTAAACAGGCCTTTAAATAATGTTTCTGTGTTTACCCCTATTGTGCATCCTGCACCTCAAACATTTTATGACGAAAATCAGCTTGCTTTCCACCTTTCACCTCCCCTGTACCTTGTAGGTAGTCACAGTTTGGCTTTCTCAAGTCAGTTCTGGGAAGGTATTCTCTGGAACCAACCACTTTGACTAGATTTTACAATATATTGGTATAATGCTATATGTAAGTCTTTATTTCAACTATGTCCTTGTTTAAACTCATATGACACATATATTTATTTTAAGATGAAGTACTAAGGAAGAGCAGCTCCTACTTTCTCATGAATTTGTAAGTGTTTATGTGAGGCCTTGTGCTACAATACATACGTTCTTTTCTTCTTTCTTAATCTCTGTTTTCTTTCATTTTGATGACACTTTCATGGATAAAATACATAGTTATAACAATTATTGTCTCTTAAGTAGTTGATTTTTAACATTGTAACTTTCTTAATATTTTGGAAATTAAAACTATTTTGTGCTCCATGTAGCCCACATCTCGGCGTGTTGGAAGTCATTAAAATTGAATGCCACTGAGTTTCCCTGAGGGGGTTGGTGGTGCAGAGATGTTTACTAAGGTGATGCAAGAAGGACAACTGTGATAGATAATGAAGAAGGAGAGATTTGTTTTTAGTATGGACCACAATCAGGTTTATATCTGCCATAGTTGGGTAGGATATAATTATTCCAACAATGAAATATCAGAAGAAAATCATGATTGTGACAGAGAAGCTACACAGAATCATGTGCTTAGATTAGAGGGGACTGAATGATCCAATGCTTCATTCAAAAAACAAACAAACAGGCAACTCTCATTTTGTAAAGTATATTGGATATAAAGAAAGCCTTAATGCAATCCATTGATAAAATCTGTATGTGAGATGGGCTTTAGCAAATACAATGACTAAAGACTTCTGCACATAGAAATGAGTCATAAAATAAGAAAACAACTACTCTTATAGTAAATGATATGTTATACGAACAGCAGTGTGTCTAAAAGGGGAATTGTGTAGAATCTGGAAGAATAATAATCTTGGGGTGAATTATAACACTTGCTAGAGGCCCCCATTAGTTCCTTATTGTGAAAGGACTAGATATGTATGTATGTGTACATGTGTACACACACACATATATATAAATACATATATTACAGGTCAATGTATATCCATGGTGGTTATGAATACTTCTATGTATTATTTTACAATCAGTTATATACAGTTCTTATTTAGAGTATCACTTTGTTCTCAACAAATTCTTTCGCTGTCTTTCTGAATTCTAATTTAAAGCTACCTCCTTTAGACATTGTCAGTTTTGAGTAATCTATGTTACTGTCAGTATACAGATATTTTTCTGAATGAGCTATCTATTATAGCAGCAGAGAAGATATAGTTCTGATATAAGTCATGAGTGCCAGTCTAACTGCTAGTCCTGAAGCCCTGGTCCTTGCCAAGACTCTGAAATTGGGGTCATTTAGTCCATACATGTCAGCTCACCTAGTGCTAACTTCATCTGAGAGAAATTCATCTCTCCTGTGGGGTTTATTGAAGCTATACCCCAAGAAGTCAAGGAACATGGATTTTACATTGATTTGAGAGTGATTTTTGTTGTTCTCAGGTAAGTTCTGATGTATTTTACCCAAACAGTGCAAAAATATAATGAAACTGATGTTTTGTCTGTTAATTGGCTCTTGAAATGCAGCCAAGAGGTACTAGCATAAATTCTGAAAGTCTTAGGATGATAACAATTTCTAATCAATAAAGTTTGATTTTGTGGGTGTCTGCGCTTTAGCACATAAAAGAACACGCAACCAGTAGTCCCTTTTCTGCTGAAACCCTAGCTGATAGCATGGAATTTTGCAAGCATCGACAAAACAATTTCATCAGCATTGTAAAATCATTCAGGTAATAAATAAGATTCAGAAATGGCTTCTTAAGGGGTGAGGAGTGAGAATATAATAATGGCTACATGATTTGCTGATTGCTTTTTAACTAGATACCTCAAGCTGTCTAATGCCATGTGTCATTTTGGAATACAAATGCCACCATTCTGAAAAAACTACACATGGTTCAGAAACTTGCATCAGCTCATGAAAGTTCTTCAGCATCTTCTATTAACATTGGCTAGAGATGACATTTTCTGATTATTCTCTGAAAACAGCTTGTCAAAAAGACATTCCAGGGGCTTATCTTTATCTACCTCTATTTCATCAAGTTTAAGTCTGGTTACTCTACGGTGGTCTCTTCTGCCCTATCCACGCTTATCATTCTGGCTTGTATGTTAGCGGGATTCTGCCTCCAGGCCTTTTCTTGCATGTGCCTTTCCAACTTCAAAACATACATTTTTCAGGAAGCTTTTCTAATTGGTCTCATCTGATCATTTCTGTGGCCAAATTTAGTCAGATACATAATCCTCTGTTCACTTGTATTCTTGGATATGTCACTTTATAATGATTCTTTAATTCTTTATTATTGATGTGGGTAACTCATTTTAACTTATTTTAATATCCTTGGTACTTATATTGGTACTTGAATAATACTAATATGTAGAGAAAACTCCAGTGGTTGGACTAAAATAAGATGCAGTAAAAGAAAAAAGTAAAATAACATAAATGCACACCTAAAACTCCATTGTGAAGTTTAACATACAGATTTATGTGTGAATTCTGAGGGTTCATGGCTGCAAAATTTGTGATTTCAAGTTTGAGACTCTTGTATTGATCTAAACTAAGATCACATTGATGGTGGACCAAAAATAGCTCTTTTTTATTTTGCCCAAACAAGAACATCTCAGCTGTCTACCTTCTGGAAGACAGATCAAAGATTATAAAACAGAACAGAATCCTATACATTGAGAACAATGAAAAATATGAGATGTTCATTTCAAAGGCTTAAGCAGTACAACGTATACATTCAACAGGAATGAAAACAGACACTTCCCTATTTGGTAATCATGTGCTTATGAGTAGATACTATTTTATATCCTCCTTCTAGCATAAGGTTCTTTGAGAAAACACTGATTGCAGCTGACCATCAGTAAGAGCCTAAAGGAAACAGAAATTCCTTAGAGGAACACTTAGGGGAAAAATGGTTTTCTTTTTTAGCCAAAGAATGAAGAAAGGGTAAAGCAGAATATCCAGTATGAATAAGACATTTTCTACCTGCTGTACTTGAAGTTGTCCAAGAAAATACAACATTTGCTGGCAACTTCAAACATTGCTCTATAATATTTTGACTATAAAAATTTATATTAACAGCTTATGATTATTGAGTGTTTATATTTGCCATGTATTGCACTTTTCTTTTGTGGACATCCTTTTATCCACACAATAGTTCTTTCAAGTGAAATTTCTATTATTCCCATTGTAAAGATTACTCAATAAGTTGCCAAAATGACAAAGTTAAGAAACAGTAGAACTTAAAATCATTGCATAATATTGTCTCATACATTTATTAACATTTCAAGATATCACATTCCTCTGTGAATCACAAGGGAGGTTCAGGAAATTTTGAAGGACTGTATTTACAGAATGAATTCAAATTCCTTCTTGATTAATTTCTGTGCCATCCTAATGAATAGGTAGACTTCATCTTACAAATGGAGAAAATAAAGAGAATTATTCTAAACAGAATAGTTGATAAATGTTTTTCTGGACTTTACTGATTCTATGAATAGCTAAAGTGAGTTATATTCTTATAAATGTTTTATCCATAAATAAATGAGTGTGTAAATAAATATGTGTGCAAGTGAGTTTGTGTGTTTGGTTCAGAATTGCATTTAGCTTTGTAGTGGCTAAACAAGTTATTGTCCCCTTCCTACATTTTTAAAGCTAGAACTAAATAAAAAAGTAAATATAATGGCTTAACATGATTCTTGCTGCAATTAAAAATTAAACTATATTCATTAATGAACAACATAGCCTAAAACGAATTGGGTCATGGCATACCACTATGTATTACTGCTTTTTTTCTAAAACTATGCCTAGATTAAAACAAGTTATTAGAACCCTTTGGAGTGAATTGCTTAAAAAGTACATAGTGATTCAGCAGGACTGCCATCATCAGTGGGGGTTGTGCAGTTAAATCCCTGGTGACTATTTTGAAATAAATGTTTTGTCTTGGAAGGAATTTTGGACACAATATTGTATATCTAGGTTCTGGAAAGTCTACCTCGGTTTTCAAACCATCCTGCTTCCAACTCATCAGCTTATGTGACCTTGGCTAAGTTAATACTTGCCTCTGAGGCCCAGTTTCCTCAGTTAAATGGAGAAAATGACAGTACATGCCTCATAAGGTTGTGTGAAATTTCGTATTTTAAACTATTAGAATATGTAGAAAAGTGCCTACCATACAGCCAGTATCAGTAAGTGCTGGCTATCATCCTTATATAATAATTACTGTTCTCACTAGTATTACTATATCCTGAGGAAGGTGTAACAGAAAAATATAATAGATATATTTGTAAGAGAAAATTCACAGTGGCCTTTGATATAAGCCTTTTTATTAACAATAATTGATCAGTTAATGATTGTGGTTTCAGTTGTCCATTATTTATTTACCGCAATAACAGGAATATATGCATATACTATGTGCTAAGTACTGTGCAAAGCATTTACATAAGCAATCTAATATTATGTTCATAACAACTCTAAGAGGAAATTATTATGTTTTTAAGAAAATTTCTCATGGAGAAGCAGAAACTCCAACTTAGAAAACTTTGGAAATTTTCCTAAAATCATAGCTGTCAGGGAATATAGAAAGCTGTACTTGAATTGAGGACTTTTGATTCCAAAGCCAAGCTTGTAACCAGATGACAACTAGGAAACTGTCATCTCTCTCTTTCAGAGGACACAGTTTCATAACAAATTTAATAGTTTCCCTTTTCTCCCTTAAGAATACCAATAAACCTAGATTGATTTTTCCAATGAATTTAATTATTCAATATTTGCAGTAAGAGAGAATGTGGTAGCATTTCTATCAAATGCATGTATGTATTTTCCCCAATACTCTCTAGATTTTGAGTTTTCCCAAAAATATAATGCACAAGCATTTATTGCAGAGGCCACCATAGCAGAAATAAATGATATCATATTTCCTTTGTTTATCAAATTTTCTTTTTAAGCATTTACATCCGGCAACTTAATGGGACCAGACACATGGAAGTGTTTAAATTTTGTGGCTCTAGAAGTTTCAGAAATTTTTGTTTCCTTTTTCTATCTTGAAATCGAGTTTACCAACTTCCCTGATTGATACTCATTTCTTGAAGTGATTGTTTTGCTTAATTGTAAATAATCTCTTTGCTTTGTTTTCCTCAGTTCATTTTTAACGGTTTTGTTCAGTCTACTTATTAGAGGTAAATCAAAAGACAATTTAGTTGCATCTGCTATCACCAAAAAGACTAGAATCACATTCCTTCCTCCCTCTCTTCCCCTCCCCTCCACTCCCCTCTCATTCCCTTCTTTTTAGATGGAGTCTTGCTCCTTGGCCAGGCTGGAGTGCAGTGATGGGATCTCAGCTCACTGCAATTTCTGACTCCCGGGTTCAAGCAGTTCTCCTGCCTCAGCCTCCTGAGTAGCTGGGATTACAGGCGTGTACCACCACACCCAGCTAATTTTTGTATTTTTTGTAGAGATGGGGTTTTACCATGTTGGCCAGGATGGTCTTGATCTCCTGACCTTGTGATCTACCTGCCTCGGCCTCCCCAAGTGCTGGGATTACAGGTGTGTGCTGCAGCACCTGGCCAGAATAATTTTTTTCTAATATCATTTTAATATAAAGATAAATTAGGAAATAAGAAAAGAATATCACAGATATCCTTGGTTCCAACATTTCCTTTGCCAAAACAACTAACTGGAGTTACCGTGACTCAGCATTGGCAGATGCGATGTGGACAAACCTGAGAAGAAAAGCAAACATGTCCTGATTCTGCTGTATGGGTTATTTTAATTTTCAATGTAATGATGTGTGTGGGGATGGGGGAGGGGCAGTCTTTTCAATGTTCTGAGTGTGTTTTTTTTTTTTTTTTTTTTCCTCTCAATACTCAGTTGACAAAGAAGCAAGCTAGTGGACTTTTGCTGGCGCAAAACAAAAACAAAACTGACCAAAAAACCCCTAATCATTTTAGAGTTTTGGCCTCTTCTTTTATCTGAAATTCTTTTTTTTTTTTT